>NW_019215181.1:0-22701 GCF_002532875.2 Varroa jacobsoni | reverse complement strand
ATATATCCGGGTTTATAACTAAACTCGATCAAGTAATTGCTTTATTAAGGCTTGCTTTCAAACACGTTCAGATGTTACATCTACTATGTAGCACATATATATGTTCATAGTACAGCATACGAAGTAATACATCGAAGTAGAAATAGTTCTGTTTGAATTACAAGTCACCCTTATGCGTAAGCAAATGCTTTTCTCGCTAACGTCACAGAAAGGTATAAGTGTTTGTTTATAATTTTTCTCCTTTCAATCGTATCTGGACCATGTTCCATTCTGTTCACAGCTAATGGCACATGTTCTTGCGGCATGTTGGTGTCAGGCTTATGGATCCAACGTGTACCCGCGCAATACACGTGTCTAAGAGATGTTGTCAGTGACTGAACGGCCAGCAAACAAAGTATATATAGGAGAAACGGCGGCGATTAAAAAACAACAAACAGATGCCGCCATCGCAAGTACAGGTGCCGTTTCGTGAGTCTTCATCGAGCGCACTTCACACGTAAGCCAAAGATCAGTAGGATCGGGAGCGGAGAGGAAGCTACCGAAGGCGGAAAACAGACATGCGAGAAGGGACAGGGCTATAAGACATTACAGGCCCTCCTGAAGTAACGCCGTTGCCGTGGCGTTTGCAAAAGCCTGTCGAATAGTGCGCGGACGTCACCACTCGTTGACGATGAGCCGAGATTTGAAGTTGGGATAAGGACCCGGGAAACTGAGGTGTGAAGAGGTCGCAAAAGCAGACTGCACCTTATGCATTGATTTTGACTCGAATACGATTATGGAGATGGCGATAACAAACAGCCAAATGAATAAGAGCTTAACCTCTGCGTTAGGCGCTGCAGATCGCGGGCAAGTTCGCAGGAAACGTCTCGAGTCGATGCGTTCGTGGAAGTCGGCAGCAGTAATATCATTAAAATATCTAGGCTGAAACGACGCGGCACCCACGTCATCAAAGCACATCAAATGGCTATTGACCAGAAAACTAGCGAAATCGTTTGATGCGGATCCTACAAACCAAATGTGACCTCTACACTTTGTTAGTCCTTCTGCTGTCGAAGAACCACTGGCCCTTTCTTCTCACTTCCTAGTGAGTCGACAAATACACGGAGTGACCAACTACCTTAGCTTAACACATAGCAATGGCTTAGCTTTCGCTGTCGTCCACTTCCAAGGCGAACATCAATTTTTCTTTCACCAACTCCTGCGAGCCTCACCGGATATTAATGTAATTTAGATCATATAGTTATTCTCTAACTACAGTTATTGTTAGACTAGATCACAAGTTACCCGTCTGCAGGCAGAATGGCACAAGGTATCGCTGGCCTGAATGGTACGGTGCCATATATCTACGTACGTATGGAGGTGTCTAGGCCTTCGTGAACCTACATATTGAATAGTATAATCACTAGGTCTACTCATTGGCTACTGTACAAATTGTGTTCAGGCTATCCGGACAGGGCGATCGACCTTAACGGCTAGTTGTAACTGTCGTCGAAATAGCCGCTAGGTTCCACAAACAGAATAACAGGTTAGCAAGTTGTAAAGGTCAAAGGCTTTATATGGGTGTGCGTTGTCACCAACCGGAAAGGCTTAACATATCAAACAAACCAATACTTTCATAACCGAGGACAACAATATACAACAAACAATAAAAACTAGGCAACTTCTCGTCGTTGTTTCGATCGTGTTTGCAAATAGTAGTCCCAAGGATAGATCAAGAGGCAGAAAAATAGGTAAGTTAGATATTAGGTCGCCTCAACGAGAACAGCTAGGAAAAGCGTGAATATATCAGCAGCAGCTAGATTACAAGAGGAATTATTATTAATTTGTATGTATTGTGCTTACTTAAGCTATATTAGTTGGCGAACTAAAATACCTGAACGACCGATGTTTAAACGTATCCGTGCACGGATACCATCCGAGAAAAAAATAACGTCTTTTTTACACTTATTTTTGCTCACCTCGTGCAATTACCTGAGGGGCCCACAGCAGGATATCACAAAAACCCTAAGAACAAGGGCAGGAACATCAACCCTGCAATATAAATAAAGACATTCAATGAGTAGACGCAAACGTAAGTGATAACCAATGCAATGAGAAAACGTTTAGTCCTAATCCAATGAGGAGCATACGAATCGACGGTCTTGAATTTGCAAATTTGTTACCTAGGTAAATTACTATCCTTTAAAGGCAGCAACAGTTTAGGCGCCAGCTGCCTGCGCGCTGACCCCCCTGTATCAATAAAAACCCTGATCCTGTTTTAAGCTAATTGGGAATATTCATTAACTTTTAATGAGTATTGTACAACAAATGTGTAAATACCTCGTTCGGCGTAAATATGTTTTTATTTTATCAAACAATATAGTCTAAACATCTGCATTGCCCCACATCAACATTGACATTGGAAGTGTTATTTACAGAAACATGTAAAGCCAGACGATGGAACCTTTGGATTATTTTCCGAAATATTCAGATGTTCTTAAAGACCTTGAGAAACTTTACTACGAGAAGCTAGAGCAAATCCTACCCCAAAGTAGGGCAAATTTACTTATATTTATGGTGCACTGTACATATCTTCCATTTTTCTCGTACCACAAAGTGAAATGACATCCTGTTCTGATCCCGATCTTTCTTCACTGAAGCTAGACAACTGATTCTGTTGTAAAAGTGAAGACTTTAAAAGTAAAACTAAGTCTTGAATAGCACCTCGCCCAAGAAATCGATCCTGATTGTCAATATTTTTATTCTATGGGACTTACGTCAGCCGAGGCCAAATTAGATCACGACCGTATGATCACCTTTCCGGGGTCCTGAACTTCAATAGCGAACTCACGCGTTTATAAGCTCTCTATGTTTGTGCTTCACTGTGTCACCCTGCCGTGTGGTATTGGCTCCTGGCGGTACTTGTTATAAAGTGAATAATCAGAGATAGAACATGATGTTTTTTTAATACATGAATGTAAACAAATTGTACCTATAGTCTTTGAAACTTCCCTTAAAATTTATAGCGGTGTTGATATATAACCCGAATGGTATCTAACGAAGATGATAGTCCCAGACAGAACTAACCATAGCAGTCCAACATCATACGTAGATATGAGCAATTTTATCATAAACAAATTATATAATCGTACCAGAAGCAAGGCTTAGAATCGGTTTGAGCATCTACATTCATGCGTTTATTAATATTTAGGGTTTGCAGCGATTTTGATTAAAACGCGCTATTTAAAATGCTGAGAATGGAGGATAGGTAAAGGACAGAGATATGCCTTGTAACATGGCCTACACGTGCATTGGCTACAAGTAACCTTTGCTCCTATTGGCGGTGGGTGATTAATGATAAAAACAAGATTACAATCGGGTCTTCAGCAGCCATAATAAAATAATAATGATGGGGCAGCACTCCGTCGGCGACTAGCCAAATGATAGACATAACAGGGTGCTGGTCGGCGGTTCCTGTCGATTCTATGGTCACCTCTATAACAAATAGAAGCTTTTGATGAAGAAACACAATGAGACAGAACGCTAAAGAATGGTCCTCGAGACGATGAAGATTATTAATTAGTATTTCTCCTTCGACTCCTTTTGCTTCCGTTTCTTGTTGTCTGTTGTCGTTCCCACCGTTGACTCACTGTTATTGATCTCAAAAACGACGATGAATCGCTTGGGTTTGTTGAGACCCATTCTGACCTCTGTGCTCGATACTCGGCTTTGAAGTCGGGCATGTTATATTATGTACCATGCTAAACTTTGTTACTACTTTCCCCCAGTCCGTATCGGATGTAATCATACATCTACTAGAAAGAAATAGAAAGCATGAAGGGAACAGAAGAAATCTAGAGAACTTATTTTGCTAGCACTGATGCAATGTTGTTTGTCATTGCGTCTCATTTTAAACGAACTATGTTCCTTCAAGTGGACGTTCAATCAATGTGAGAATAGGCGTTCCATACATGCATCTCCATGTCTGGAGCTGTTATTCAAAGCACTGACGCCGTGGAAAAGATACAAGGCTTATTAAGGCTCGCTCTCCAATGTTCCATTTCTTTTGCAAGGATCTTCATTGCGACATAAGCATAGAAACAAAAAGCCTGCTTTCCCGTTATCCTAATACCTGTTCGTCTAAATAATAAAGCGGAATCATAAATCAGAGCTGAAAAGAATCTATTCCCAATGAGTTTCCCTGCAAATATAGAGCAATATTCATACAAAAATTCTGCCTGTTAGCGAGAGCTTGGAGCTAGGGGCAAACAGTCATTGCGCGAATTCCTCGTTAGAAGGTAACTCCATGGCGTTCTCTTCTCGGAAGATTTGTGTCTATAGATCTGGCATCCCTTCCTTTGCTATACGTCATGCTTGTTGGAGAAACATGGTACATCTGCTAAAATAGAAAGCATGAACGTCGTAGCTTGTTTTTCTTGAAATAGGTCAGCGCATAAAAGTTTTAGTATTAAAATACAGTGAAGCAGAATAGATACACATTTTTTACTCAAATCAAATTAACCATCCTTCAGAAAAACTCTACTTCAGGGAGCCTTTGCTCTCTAACGAAAGTTTAACCAGGTGCTTTATTAAAAGTTTCCTCCATTATGATATACGCCTCCATTGTGATTTGCAGATGGGTAGACAGGCTTATACGTGGTCTGTTTGCGGTTGTCTATTGGTCCTTTTGCGTATGCCGTCTAATTACATCATGTAGTTATCAAAGACATTGTGTTTACAGAGACTGAAGGAAGTTATATTGTACAACTTAAATACGTTGCTTAACTAAATGTAATATTTGATAGAGCAGAAGGCTAATCGATGCTATTGCCGCTGATTGATGATTTTCAAACGTCCACAAGCACGCTCTCCCGTTAAAATTTAACTGGGTACAAACAATTCTGACCGTAAGTCCCGATTGTCGTATGTAGGAAGGTAGTGTTTTTGTCTTAGCCAGTGTCTGTCAACTTGGAGATTGGACAAGATAAGCAAAAACGTGTTTGTAAAGTATTTTTCTTCCTACAGCCTTGACTAGTCGGAAATTCAGAATCTGGTCTCTACCTAACTACACATACAGGCAGTAGAACGAGAATTCGATTTTTTTAGCTAGCGCTTTTTTCAGCCTAGTATGCTTTTCCTTATCATGATACTCACTATACCTCTACTGCCTAGACATAATCCTTTTAAAAATATTAGATTAACATTATAGTAACGAAAGGACTCGGAGTAGTTGTTTTTCCTTCAATAATTTTTCTTTATTGGTATTTCCTCTTGTCGTTGTCCATCTTTCTTACATATCTGCTATATGTACAAATCATGGCACGATAGTATATTAGTGCAGGTAATAGTAGTAATAATTATTCTAATTATGTTCATACTGTAAAGTGCAATTGCAAAGCATGCAATGTTTCCTACAGTAAGGCACAGCCGATGTGATCATTATGGACCTTTCATCCTTATTTAATCAGGACACCGAAACGTGTCACAGACGACCACCAGGGTCAGCAACCATTATCTCAGGACTAGCAGGACTGGTTTCGCTTATTGGAACCACAAGTTGAGCATGAAACACGTAATATTGTGTTGTTCGTGTGGTACACGCCTAAAAGTTTTTGTAAAGGGTGTCAACTATTCCTCTGTTGACACTTTGGTGATAGCTGTAGAGGCTGGCTAATAACAGTGGGTATGCCCAAAAACGGTCTCATTTTCGTTTATCACCATCGCCATAGAAGAAAAAAGAGATATGTACAACACTGCGCTACACCTCGTTGGCAGCGGATAAATCTATTGTATATATAAATGGAACACATAATAATAACTTAACGAGATACTTTGTACAGCAAACCGTCACAGTAAAGGGAACTCTCTACTTGTGACCATGCTCATTTCATGAGGTGGCCGATGATGGGGCAAGTGGGGCATAGTGTGAATTACGCGAAATCAGATCATCCAGGGCGGCGATGTATGTCTGCGCCATCTGCAGAGTTTCAAATTTCGATAGCTTGCGGTCATTGCCCAACGATGGAATCACATCTCGAAGGCTGTCGAATGCCACATTCAACGAGTGCATCCTGCGCCTTTCGCGGGCGTTAGCTGCGAGACGGCGTTTCTTCATCACGACGGGAGGAGGAGCTGCCGAAGACTTCTTCTTACCACCGGAACTCTTTCCAGAAGACGTCTTTGAACTACTTGAGGTTGACCTCAGTATCTGGGAATCGATGGAGCCTGTCGAAAACTCGCTGCTTGCATCCTCCATCTCTTCGGGTGCGTTTGATTCAAGTTTAACGAAGTCGAACGTGCTTTGAGCCATTTGCGGGCTGTGAGGAGGTACAGGACTATTGCCCTGGCTACCAGCCGACGGGCTGTAGGAGCTAGTAGCAGTAACAGGGTTACAATAATAGTCTTCGTAAGAGTAGTACGACGGCTGCTCAACCATGACGGTCGGAGTCGCGTAATCGCGGTGCTCAAAATAGGTAGACACGAGCGCCATCTTCTGGGAGGGTCGGGAACTAGTCCGTAGGGAGACGTAGGAGAACGTGTAGTCGCTGCGGGCTTAAACACAAGGTCACTTCTGGTGAACAAAGGCACTTGTTCTTCTTTCTGGCTTGAGTGGTCTTCAAACCCAGAGACTAATCGGGTGTGAAGATCGAAGCCCTCACCGCACACTTTAAATAAAGAATCGCACCGTGGAGAGGGTGGCAGTCTTCCTTCTTGCCCGTCCCGCCCTATGCTCCGCCCTGAAGCACTGAAGACGCCGAAATCTGAGGGTGAGAGCTGAAGACGAACGAACCAAAGAAGAAAACTCGTTGAAGACCGTTACAGATGGCAGAAGAACTTCGATCAACATGGCAGTCGGCGCTTGACCGTCTGCAACCAAGAACTGAATGCTTATTTTTTGTATGTTGTCCCTAATGCTGTGCAGTATAATCCGGCTGGGTCCTAGGTGTGGAATTGAAATCGGTGTATAAGTCTTTTCGTCTTTCAAAATAAATTGAACATTGGGCGTTAACACCAACTTCTACCATGAAACTGGCTACTAGGCAATTGACTTGTAATTGTGCTTTAAGGCCGCACTTATTTAGTTCTGTCAAAAATAAATGTTCAAACATAAAAAAGACACTTGCATAAAACAATACGCGGATATAGTGCAGATTGTATAATATATGCGTCGCTATCTTCCCCCTTCTCCCTCCTGCTTACTAATAGACTCGAATGGTGGTTGCAAGCTAAATATTTTCCCGAAGCAGTAATTCTCGTCAAATCAACTTGAAACAGGATCATACCTGTTATTCCATATCCATATGAGTCAGTTCGATAGAGCTGTGGATAGTTTCGGCAAACGTTAGTCTGTACGGGCTAACCATTGTTCAAAACTGAGCCAGCATTTATGCGTCCTGAATGCGAAAGCTAAGACCATTTCATACAACAGGTTATTCATTGTATTGTAGGAATGTGGACGCATAACAGCCTACGTCACGTTGCTTAGACAGTGGCAGCCTTGATCTGCTGTTATTTTGATGTAAATACAATGAATGAGCGAAAAAAAAAAAGGCTACGATAAGTTGATCAGGACTATTTATCCCTGTCGTATGCGTTATAGTCGAAAAAGACCTAGGCTATCCAGCCTTAAACGGCGTCTGTGTCAATAGCGGTCCCTTGTCCTGTCAAAATTATATCGATCTCTTGAGAGGAACACGATTTTGATTAAGAAAGAAGGCATACTTCTTTGATACGTCCGGTTGTACCACATTCACGAGAAGTGTAGTGACGAGTGATCGAGTTCATTACAAAGGTATCACTTAAATGGTTTCGTCACTTCATGTCGTCTTGGCGTAGACAACAATGCTATTGTCGCTATCTTCGGTGTCTCCTCTGTTCCCAGAACGAATAAAGACCTCTAACGACCTCACCAGAACAGCGCAGATCTCGGACGGTTCTCATCTCAGGACTAACTGAAAGATTGGCGTTCCTCACGTCGCCGAACAGCATATAGGGAGCGTACGAGAAAGAGTCCTCGCCTCAAAGGCTGGTCTTTCTTCAGAGAACCCTTAGTCGCGTTTTTTACACTGCGCCTTTCGAACTGCGTTAGAACACACATACATTCATACGTGCGTATAGAAAGCTGCCTCGATTAGACCCAACCCCACAATTTCGTATTGAAAGGCAGTAACAACATCGACGTTGTAGAAGCCACCGAGGTAAGTGTACGAACACTGACAGCGACTGTCTATGTACAGTGTTAACGTGATCGCACTACAAAGCGCTCACCACTGAATCGACCGCGACCTATCGGTAGAGCAGAGTCAACAAGAGGTTGAGTCGCTGACAACTCCATCAGCGAAGTCGAGTACCCTCCCTTTCTACTCTCTATTCCATTCTATCTACTTTCAATATTAAATAAAGAAAGTAAGAAAGTCAGACTGGCCGGCCGACAGAGGGCAGCCTGGCGGCCCGTGAAAAGCAAAAAAGGACCTGTGACTGACTGACCAGCTTGAACAATAATGGTACGCACTAGTTGACCCATTCTGCTTCGGCGCACGTTGCAATATGCAGGCGCCGGGTTCGCAGAGATGACTCTCATGGACTGCAACAGTAGTAGATCGAAATGGTTCATCGAGCGCGGCTAGCAGGTTCCACTCTTTGTCCAAGATGGTGATCATGCCAGAGAAAGTATCGATCGGTGCGTCACGAAGTGTCTGAACGAAAGCGCAAAACACAGCTACGTTCCGCCTGAGCTCCGCGTTCGTTCGTTTGTGTTCGTTCATCGACTCGGACGGGAAAATCGGCAGAGCGAGCAGGCGTGCTCGTCTCGTTGTAGCAACAAGAGGGCGCGAACCCACAACTGCTTGTAGCACCGCTATTATGTCCTACATGAAAAAGACGATACTATCGAACTTCGCCGCTGCAAGCTTCAGAAGGATCAAGATGGAAGCAATAACAATAGCAGCAGTGACAGCAACTGAGCATCGGCGACAAAAAGAAGCAGGAGAATAACTATACACGTCGCAACTTCCGACGAAGCTGGTTGTTCATTTGTACGTCCACTTCGTTACAAGATGCCGACATATGACTGTGCACGGCAATCTTAAGGTGCAAAATGTCGCCGATAGACCACAGTAGTACACAGAAGTGGCCTAAGGCCAACCATGGCTCATTGTCACGCCAAGCGTGCTGTCTTGTCAATACAGTTCCGTTTAGTGAAAGTAAGTTCATCATGCGCCGAGATCAATATTCCGAAAGCTAAGCATCCGTATGTTGACCCCGTTCCGCAATCGTAGTACAATGCTGGCTCATCTTCGTAAAGAAGGTTATCTAGATATGACGATTTTCTACCTTTTCTTAGATCCATCTTAAAAATGAGCCAACATTCAGGTCTAAGGCATCTGTCTGCCACTCGCGTAATTTTTTTAGATTCTGGCACAAGCGTTTAGTGCAGACTATCTATCTTCAGTCCTTCGTACTAACCTATACGAATGGCAGCCTCGTACAAGTGTACGTCGAACGTTTAGACATACTATCAGCGTACAACTTCCGTGCACTATATTAAAAAGACGCTTTTTATGGACTGTTGCGTGGTATTTTTTTCGATAATAGTTATTTGCTTAGATCCTTAATCGTGTCTTGAATTCGGACCACCCTGCGATCTAAGAGATGTAAACCATCACATCCCCTATCCACCTTTGTCCATTTCCTTTCGCTTTGTACACCCAACTTCTGGTGGTGGAATTGTGCGTGAATATCTATGGTCATTTATCATTCATTAAGCTAGACAAGCAATCGCTTCGCGGTGTGTGACTAGTTGACTTACTAACAATCAACGTTTACACTCTGTCAGACCAAGCCAAAGTTAGTAGGCATACGAGAAGCTTGAGTGTGGTCTCAAGGTATACAATTGCATTTCACTCGACCCAGGGTCTATTTAGAAACTATTTACACTCGGAGAACAATCATTCTGCCTAACAATGGACCCTATTTGAGCAAGAATAATAAGCGTCTCAACATCCTCTCTACACTGGATAGATGGAAATTGAATCGGGTCTTTTTGCTGCCGCTACAGCCATTGCAACGGCTGTTGCAAGCAAGGCTAAAGTCATATGAGCTCCTAGGCCCGTCCAGTCGAAAAAGGATCCGCGTCGTTACGAAAAATTTCTATGCAGATAATCGTGCTTACAGCAGCCGTAGTACTTCTCACGAAACGCTAGATTTGCCCACATCACAGTTGGACCCCCGACCCTGTTAGCCTTTTATGCGTGTATGAACTTCCCTTTTGTGTTAGTGATTGTATTTTGCTACCGCTATTATGATCAGCATTCAACTACAACCTCCGGCGTCTGCCAGTTCATTTAACTAGCATCGATCTTTGATGATATGGTACATTATGATAGCTCTATGCCATGCATTAGACTATACATTGATTTCTATGTAGCACACGTATGTACAGTAACAGGTAGAACTTAAGCCGTTCCGAACGAGGACAAAGTGTCGCAATGTTGAAAGCGCCTAGACAATCTCTACCCAGCTGAATACTACTCTTACACAGTGATAACAATAGGAAGTTATATTTTGTAAAGCTGCTCGGTGACAAACGGTACCTTCGATTCGAGGCGACTCGATTTAATAAGGCGGTGCCGTGAAATCGAGTTCTTTTTTCATGTGCTATATCTATGCTTCTCACCTCAAAATAGGATTTCGAAGTTCTAACAAAGGGACGCCACGTCATCAGTCCGTAACGCGAAGAATAAGCTTTTCAAACTCATGTGTAACATTTGATCATTGGCAAAACTGTGAACGATAAACGACAATGGACGTTACTTACTTAACGACCTTGTATTACGCAGAACAAAATTTCAGTCGCATTCGGCGTTTTCATCTCGCGTGATTCCCGCGATGTTCCCATCGGCGTTTGCAAACTCCGCCTTCACGGCGGGTTATCTTCTTTTCGTTGATACCTCCCTACCGCCATACACCAAGTTCTATATAACTATATCCGTTTCCATGCAAATCATCCGACTACTAACAAGCTCTGTTGGTGTGATACTGCCAGATCTGGCTCAGACTTGAATCTAAAATGTCGGACTTAGGGCAACCTGCCCTATGCACCGCAGTACATTATACAGGGATGTAAGGGTGGCCGGCAGAGTTTTAGTCTTGCACCGCGGAAAATGAGACGAAGCAGCGTCTAGGCGCACGGAAATGATATCGGTGCCGCACGTTAACCACACAGCAACCTGCGATACGTAAAGAGCTCTGTAATTTCACTTTCGCGTACATCACATACGTTATATATATGCATATATATGTCTGCGAATGTTATCTCTATCTAAAAGACTTAAGCCGTCTATCCGCTGTAATTAGGTACTTGATTATACCTGCAGAACGAATGCTCCTCTGTCTTGCTGTTCAGCTAACAAAAAAAAAAAGGAAAATGTCCAATATTTGGTTTTTTTTTTTCCTATTTCTACTCCATATCTTTGAGTGGTGCGTCTCTGTAGCACATAAAATCATTGAGTCAATGTATTGGGCTGAGCCATTGCCATCATGTTCAATCGGATGATACTATAATAAAGCAGCAACAACAAACGGGATTTACGGGCGACTTCAGAGGCGACTTCAATAGGTATCTTCCTTACATTCTGCTAGTAAACTCCGCGCACATGGTGCTGGGCTTGAACCATTGGGGAGTCTACGCACGAGTCACGAGGCTCGGACAGCGGGTAGACGACAGCAACGTTCACCTACAGACACAGAGACGTACCTGAAGTAGCAGTTGTAGATAGGTTGCATCGCGCTGGCACACGCATCTTCGTTGAACTACTGCCATCACAACTACTATCTTTACCGTTTCTATTGCTGCTGCTGCTGCTGCCGCCGCCAAGCACCACACTTCGTCCTCGTTGTCGCTGTATGGGCCTCGGCGGATGACAATAACGGCGAGACGTTAGCCGCTGGCTGCGCGAGGTGAGGTGAACAGGCCACAACCGGGGTCCACACCACGGCTGTTGTTAGTGACGCTGCCGCTGTTGCGCGGCATCTGGCAATCGAGACGCAGACAAAGACCGCGCGCGCGCGCACGAGAAGGACAGAGACGTCGAGATCGAGGAAGAATGAAGATCAACCTGAAGAGAGTTGGGAGAGTGAGGGGGAGAACGTAGACGAAGATGACGGAGAGAGTGGGGCTTCAAATCGGACAAGAACAGAACGAAACGAACGATGGATCAAAGCAAGGAGAGTCGGAAAGAGAAACAGAAAGAGAATAAAGAGCATCGTGTATACATATAAAGAGAGAGAGCAGGCACTAGCGCTGATGATGACGACGACGCCGCTGCTGTTGATAATGCTGTGAATCGCGCCCCGTCCTTCTCCATTAGAAGCCGGTGGTGACCAGTATGGAACCCTGTCACAATGCTGACGCTTGCTTATACTGCTCATAGAGGCGCACTTACTGTTGCTTTACACTAAAACGGTCGATTGACCGTCTCTAGTAGAGGTAGGGATGGTAGTTGCCGCATGGCGAACTTCTTGTTCGAGCGAGTGAATGCGACTGGCGCAAGCGCCGAACGCGACTACCATTCTGCCGCCATCAGCAGAAATGGACGTCACCTGAGCAGCCCCAGGAAACGGTGAAGCAGCGATATTACCACAGTGGCAGAAGATATAGCAGCGGATGACAGCAGCAGCGACAAACAGAGACATACGCGAGTCGTTCGCGCATGCGACTTGTGTTTGTTGTCCACATACACACATACACGTGCAGATACAGGCTGTTACAGTGCGGAACCAGCAGCATCAGCGTTAGACCGGCGCACCGTGGCCGCTGCGCTTTTTGGGGAAAAACCGCAGCAGTTATATTGGAGAAGCGGCATCAACGAAGTAGATAACCATGGGAGTAACGAGAACTCCAATCACATGGTGAATATACAACGGCAGTCAGGGCCGGTCGCGCGCCTCACCGTTCGACATTAGCAAAGAAGGACAGCATTGTTTGACGCTGGCGTTTTTTTCAAAAACAACAGATTGTGGTCGGCGCAAAGATCTATCGGAGCCAAACGATAGCGAATAGTGAACGTGTGGCTAAGTAATTGGTGTACCTAATATTATTGTTGCGTACTTGTGACCACCCTCTACGCACAAGACGCCACGTGCCGCTAAAATGTTTGTTTGTTGAAAAACAGAATTTATCTAAGCCATTCCATTATACGCCTCTTATCCGTTAAGTCATCTAAGTTGATTATAGAGGCAGTTACAATATTTGTTTCAGCGACCTTGCACAAATCGACTTTAACAACGTACTTCCTCACTAACCTAAGTTCAAAGATACTTAGCGTTGTTACAAACAATCCATTTCGCAAGAGCCTCTTCATCATAATACGATATAAGCATAAGTGACTTCCCCCAGTATAGTCAGGCTTTCTGATCAACGGGATTGGTGATGGGATCAACTTTCTACTATGCGAACATATCCAATATCGGTTAGGTTCACCTTTACAGGCCATTTGGCTCCTCAATGGGTTGCACATGTGTGGAATGGCAGTATTCGACCTTAAGGATAGCTACCAGATACCGACCAAGCGTCATCAGCTGCCTGTCTAAACGTCATTTACAAATGGGCGATCGTTCGTTCGGATACGTGTCTACCTATAGACCTTTGTCCGCTGTTATTCTAAACAATTCTAATGTAAGGGGATATTTTATAATGGTCGCTTTTTTGCAAAGTCCGGCGAGAAGCGGGCCGCACAATAAAAGCTACAACTATTATAGATTGCGCTCCATCTACAGCAAGGAACACCACAGAAGGATGATGTTGCCATTGATATTGGCTGGGATGGAATAACAATGATAAGAACATACCAAAGTGCAATGTATTCTACACTAAAGCAAGTGAACGAAAATCGATGTATAGTTCTCGAGAACCAATAATGTCGAGAATCGGCATGAGTTTTTCCATGGTTCTTTGGAAATTTAGATTACAAGTTCGCCAAGCCGATTCGTTGATGTTTTTTGCAATTATCGCCTGGAACGCTTAGGTATATATATATATATATATATATCAGCGGTGGTGCTTGCCTGAGAGTTGTAAATAGACGGCTGTAAAGGTCGACCCAATAGACTAGCTATAATTCGCTCTGCTCTCAAACAGCCTTACTTGTTTTAAACGTCCGTTTTCACCCTACGAAAAAAAGGAGACAGAATGCAAAAGAAAGTCACCAAAATTAGGGGTCTTCGCTGTGTTGTCAGGATAGTGACGACAGGAACGTTGCTTGACGGTCTGCCAGCGGTGACATTGATTGGCGAGGTATTAGCTGATCAGACTTTGAAAAGTTCCGACACGAAAGCAACGGTGCAAGCTCAAATAAACCGAGATCAGGAAGGAACCGAGACAAATTAGTCCGCAAAAACAGTAACAACGGCAACAGAAGCAGCTAATATGTAATTGCCCAGGCGAAGGAGACCCGCTGATGACACACGACCGCTATATCGGCAAATACATCGCCAAGGATCCTTCTGTCTGAATGTCGTACCAGCATGTGCAAACATGTGCGCTTCTCTGTCTGTCGTGAATTGAACGGGCAGGGCTTCATAAATTTTCTAGCCAATTTCCGAAGAAGCATAAGCAGTTTAGACCAGAGTGAAGGTAAACCTGATAACAGATTTCATGGGCGATAGAATTCAATTGCACGAGAGCTGCACGTTGAATTTAAACGTCCTGAAGACATTGTGGACGATTATAGAACATAACCTGGCAGCAAATCTCATGAAGTTCACCGTAGCCCTGTTAGGACGCTGTTAACTCTGCTAAGGTGCGGAGTCCTTAATTTTGTACCGTTTAGCAAGGTTTTAGTCCGGACCGTCTGCGATGCAGGCATCTGATGCTACAGTTTGACTGTGAATATCCATAAGATGCATAATTGAGCAATTCCAAAGAATTACGTTGAGCTACAGGGCGTCAAACGCCCATTCGAAACGACGTAGC
Organism: Varroa jacobsoni; assembly: GCF_002532875.2. Classification (NCBI taxonomy): domain Eukaryota; kingdom Metazoa; phylum Arthropoda; class Arachnida; order Mesostigmata; family Varroidae; genus Varroa; species Varroa jacobsoni. The sequence goes on along the minus strand of NW_019215181.1, from coordinate 7,751 downwards.
ACAGCCTCCAATGTGAGAAAGCGTACATGCGGTCGTGACGATTTCTATCTGGTATTAGGATATCCCTGTGGAGTCAATAGGATCAGCTGTCTTTGGAAAAGAAGATCGATATGACGACTCTAAAGACCTTCTGTTTATGAAGACTAAATTGTGGGAAACTGCAGTCAGTCAGTCAGTCAGTCTGTAACTGAAATACATAAATTGAATCCGCTAAAGAACTAAGTTATTCTTTGTGATGAGAAACTCTTTCCGAATTCAAAGGGTTTATCCGGTTCGAATGTGCAGCAGTTCCCGCTGAATAGACAGAAGATCCTGTAGCTATCTTATCTCCATCAAAGGCAATACGTGCTGTTTTCCTAAATTTCCTCTTCCTAATACTAAGGTTCTATTTAAAGTCGTCTCGTCAATCTTTGAGTCCGATTGCATCTTAGAGCTTCGTAAATCTAATTTTCCGTCTAGGAAAACCTTATCTTCAAGCTTCTGTACTTACCTTATTCCTTTGACATTAAAACAACTCTATTAGCGAAACCCAAGATTACTGTTGTCGAAACCTCTGAAACCCTGTATTGGTATATTTTTTTCTGCAGGTACCTATAACACATATATTTCCTTTGGATATAGATAGCTGTATGACGACGTGCGTGTCTATACTCACGTAGAAGTGACGACGCATACAAATTGGTGGGGTATTCAGCTTATAAATTTGTTAATAAAATTAATTATTATTATACATTCTCGGTATACGATGCTATATTCGAAAGGGAAGATATTCGTTTTTGTTCGATCTTCTGATCCGGTTTATGATTTGCAGGTGTAATCTGGTAGAAGCTCTAGATACCGCTTGCGCGGTTAAGAAGACAACATTCATTGAAATATTTTTCCCATCTTCAGAGTACCTGAAATAGGCAACAAAATTCAGCAGTGGTTTAACAAACCACCCTAGTACTTATTTCTGTTATTATTACTATACAAATCTCGTCGTGTATACGTCGCACATAGTTTGTGTACTGTTCTCTAACTGGATACTACTCATCCTATTTTATGAAAATAACTATAAGATAGCGTAGCATAATTATCTGTATTTACCTTATTCGAATGCTTACTTTAACTTGGGCAATTTCCATAATAGTGAAAAATGTATCCCTTGAGTCCTGTGTATTTTTTTTTGTCCATAATGAAGCCTAGGAGTCTACCATCAACAACTAACGTGACGTTTCAATGTGAGCCTAGAGTCACCTGAGCTAGTAAGTATTATTTACTCAAAATTCTAAGTAATGCATCTCGTTTTCGGATCTTTTGCACAGTATCTAAGACGAAATCTATATACAAATATATATATATATATCCCATTCGGTGACCGTGTTGCAGTTTTACGAAAAATATTTTTGTCCTACACACGTAGACGATGCTCGCACACCCTCGTTCAGGTCCTGAGCTGTAAATATCAACGGCCTGAATGTTCCATTTTTCACCTGTAGCAAATGTGTCTATTGCAATCCCATCGAATAGTATCAATTAAATACTTCACAATTCTCTAAGGGTTCTCAAGCTGCCGCTGATTTGTATGACTTGACAGGTCTCGGTAAGAAGGTTAGTTCTGAGACAATCGAAGATTAATAACAAATGCAAGAGGTACCTTGTTAGTTCTGATCAAATACACATTTGCGTCTTATTTTTACTCCTTTATTTTTAACCGGGTCCAACCCATAACCTATCGTGAATAACGTTGTTATTTATGTAATTATATGTAAAACTGATATTTGTGAGTTCTTCTTTTGAAATTCTGTACGGTTGATGTGTGGAAGCGATTTTTCGCAAAACATCTCATCTCCGTCGTAGCATTCAGGTAATTATCTTGCACGACAATTTTCAAGTTAATACTAATATCCGGCTTTTATTTACGACAATAACCAACCGCTTCGTTCATAATAACGTCGAAAATTGACGATATACAATAAATCGGATCACTCACGTGCATATGGGGTGGAACAGACAAATACGCCCATCACTGGTCGGGTCAACGTATTTTTAATGTTCATTACTTAAGTAGAACATTATCCGCATGCTGTCGCCCATTGCGTCGTTTCTGAACGAAGCCACCGTTGCTTCCACGTCCTACGGCGGGCTAGAAAAAGGAAAGGAAAGGAGAAAGCGACAAACAGAGAGAGAATGAGGAAGAGAAAAGGGCCGAAGGAAGTGAGTGGTAGCAGGAAAGGATCACGGAATTGACATTAGTACACTAAGTACCCACAAATCGATTATCCTCTAGATTATTGTTCTGATTTTCTGGCGACGCTTGTTCAAACCAGACATTCCCTATAACTGTCTACTCCGTTTCTGCCGCGTGTCACAACTCCGATCACCTAAACAAGAGGTAGTCCTCAGTCTACAACGGTAACGGTAATCCGCTTGTTTGACCTTCGCAAAAAGATACATCTATACACATCGTCTCACACCAAGGTAGTCCTTGTCGTGTCTACTCGAGCTTGTTGACCATTCTACTGTCCCATAATGTGGCGGTGCTAGTATCTTTGCTCAAACAACATTAGGAGACACGGCCTGTTAGTCTCGCTGTTTTGTTTCTGCTAAAATAATACCATATACATCGAGGCCGGCTAAGGGTTTCGGCGGAATCCGGCCGCAGCCAGCACCCAACGGTGCTAGCGTATCTAGCACCCAAAATCGTTTTAAAAAAACATGCTATTTCGTGAGGCCACACACAACGAGTCAGGACCAGATCGATGATCATCGAGTATCAGCGCCTTCGCCAGCTTTCTGTCCGCCCTTCTTGTGGCGATGATCGTCTTTTACCTCGTTCTGTTCTGTTCAGTCGAGCCTCACCGCAGCCGGGCAACTGACTCGTGGCGTCCAACGCTTTGTGCCAGCATAAGCGTTTATTTACTTTTGAGAGTAGCCTTCCGTCACTGTCCTGACAGCAGCAACTACAACTTGTACAGTTATCTAAAACTACCTAAAGAGCGGGCATGTCAAAGAGGCCAGGGCTTTATTGGTAAAAACTATGGCTTCTTGCCACAACAACGATAGAACATATAGTGGACTTTCAAATTGTCGTTGCTCTATTCCCTTTATTATAATTTTTCTGAGTCCTCAGAACATTTTTGTGTCATTACGGTCTCATGTTTGCTATTGCCGCCTTTTATCGTTCTTGTCTGTATTCCCTGACACACCGACATATTCTGCGTTCCAGAAGCTCTATGTTGGCATGCGTCTGACGTTCATGCAACGTGCAAGGAGAGATATGGCAGCGAGTGCGGGCTACAGCTTGTCTTTGATGCGTTGTCAATAATCGAAATTTGTTTTTCTGCGAACAGAGAGGCTGGTTCAAAAAGTTACTCAATTTTGCTTACATGCAAGTCATGTTTCAGTAAATAGGTGGGCAGACGCGGCGTCAGGAAATCTGTCTCCGTGATCGAGTTGCATGATGTACACGTACGGCCGTGGTAAGCTGATCTAGAACGAGCCAATATTCATTTAAATAGGTGTTCATAAAAGTAACAAAGAGTATTACGCATAGCGACATTTGGTTTAAGATACGTGGTACTTCCAGAGACGCATCGTTTGTACCCGCTTATCGTGCGCAACATATTGCCTGTCGAAAAAACTGTGAGAACATTCTAATTGTGTATATGCTTTATGCTCAAGTCATCATGACAAAGTATGTACGATCCTATCGGTTCTTTATCTGTTTTATTTATATATAAAAAAATATTTATAAAGATGCAGATATTTTTCTCCGTTCCATTCGATAGTTCTTTAGGGCATAACAATATAGACCATTTGAAAGATGACGTTTTTCAAGTCACTCTCTTGCGCGCAAAGTACTGCCTTACACAAACACATTTATCACTCTTTTGCTCGTTTTCGGCCCAGGGCTAATTCGTGATCTTGGGAAGAATTAAATTGACATTAATTTGGCTCACCTGAATGGTCATTGAGGGGTGACCGGACGTTCCTTGGGCCGCCGAAGCTTTACGGTCCGCTTAGGCACACACATACTCAAATCACTAATACCATCGTCTTCTTTGGCAGTTTCGGCTTCAGCTATGCCACCGGTGCTACGCTAACGATCCTCTCCCTCCCGGGTCGTCCAATTCCGTCTTAAGGAAACGGCCGCGGATGCGGTATCAATACAGTCGAACGTTCCGCTCTCCCTCCGATTTTCCCGGCAAACTCCCCGGTTCTTTCCAAGCCCCCCGTCAACGGTGTGGTGCGCTCATCTCTAACTTGCTATGGACTGGCAGCAATAGAGCAGTTAGTCAACTAACGGCTAGAGTGCGCGTCCTGTCCCTTCAGCCAGATGGAAGCAGGCGAAAACCGCAGTCGTACGGGCGGATTTTGTAGATTTTGCTGTAGCACGTTTACAGTATCTATTTACAGTAGCAACCGATTACTACTGATGATGATTATAGTTGTTTATTGCTGGCCTCGGCGCAATACACGTCTTCCTGTATCTATGAGCACCGTTCTCAAACCGCTGTTTCTCGTATGATTCAAATGTAGCGGCGCGACCAATGTCCGCGATAGTGGCCGAGGGCTCTTCGCTGCTTGACAAAAAGAAAAAGAGAGGAACGGGGAGAGAGCGCGAGCGAGACGATAGTACAGATGAAAATTAAAATAAGAAAGGCACAACTATACGTACGGTTCACTTTTGAGACGTCATTAACAAAAATCATTGCCGACTAGCTAATGTGATTCCCGGAGCACAATATACGGCTGACACGATCCTCGCACATACATATGTGCGACGTATGTGCGTGTGAACGTTTATATGATTACTCGGGCAGGATTCAGTAGGACTGGAAAGCGTGCGCCGTGTTTGGAAAACGTCAGCTTTTTTGCGTCATTCCTTTTACGGTCTTTGTGTTGTATTTAGAAGATGAGATCACCTCGACAATATGATAGATATAATTTCGTACGCTCTGTGAGATTCGCCGGTTGAAACTCATGAGCAGTTCATGTTTGAAAAATTGGACAGACGAAACAGTTTGTGAGATGATTAGAGATCGATCAGGATACGACTACGTACTGCAGTAGCTCCGTCGTGATAAACAATGAGTGGCCAACAACAACAAAAAAGCAATGGTCGCCAGTGGTGCGACTGTCATAAAGTTTTCCGTCGTCTGTCAATGGGTTTTTCATCGAGTAGGAAGGGCTGACATCTGTCACACACGCAGTTTCCTATAATGCTATTGATAACGTACGTTTCAGCTGATAGGACGGAAATCGGGATCATGTTCCATGATGACATTGAGCGTGATCGTTTGTGCTACCGTACGAAGGAAAACAACACGCTTAAACATACAGCACATACAGTTGCGATTTTTCTCATCATCTTCAATCCATAAACATTAGTTTCGTCATAGGTCATTCCAAAGTAATGATTACTCTAGCTGACCTCTGGAGATACGCGACACCGCCTCGAATTTACAGACAACCTGCTAGAGTATGAGCTCAATTTTTGGGTTGCATACCTATATCGATAAAGTCGTATACGGCGAACGAAATGGCTAAATGTTATCAGAAATAGACATGAACAGAGAACGATAAGCTACCACAGCCAAGTAATTCGAGCAGTAACTCTCTGTATTTCGCAACCTTTTAAATATCCCTTTTTGCATCCTCTGAAAATGTACAGAAAAAAAATTGTTTTTTTTTGTAGGACAGATTTGTAAGAATACGCGCTTCGAGCAGCACGAGTCAATCCTTGATAACGCTTGTTAAAACATATAACTACAACATTTTAATATATAGATTCACTAGAATTTCTATAAAAAAGAAATCCAAGTTCTGAAGAGGCAGTTACCGGATGCTTCGGTGCACACATCATGCATTGAAGTCACATCTATATCATTCAATCTTGTAGTTAGAAACCTTAGTCGAGCTGGCTAAACATATTTTACAGTTGCCCCACAAAATTGGTTAGTGTTGAACGAACCAATACGAGTTGTCGTTTCGCATTGGGTACCAACTAAATTGGTCAAGAAAATGCTCTTGATTTTGAACGTTCCCGCCAAAGCTTGGCCATGACGCTCTAAGAGCTTTAAGCTCGAGCTGAAGTACCCATGACCAATAACTGCTATTATCCTAACCACTTCCTGCCGCTGCTTTCGTCGTATCAATGTGTCAGCCAATGTCTTTTATCCCTTCTAGCTTGCAAATAGCTCGTTTTTTGAGTTTGCTTTCCTGTCGCTGACGGTAGATAATTAGCACAGAGAGAAGAATGGATCGGGTACCATGCGTAGGTAAGGTCAGTGAAGAATTAATGAATAAAAGAAAAAACTCACAGATTGCAAATACAAAAAGCTAAGCAAATGGCTTTAAGATTTTGTTTTTTTGTCTGCTCACCGCAGTCTTCGTTCCCTGCTGTCCTTCGCACGTCCTTAGATCGTGCTCGACTAGGTCGGCCTTCGGTAAGATTAAAAGCCGTTAGGGTGCGATCAATGAGAAAGCGATAGCTAGCATAACGTCAGTTAACATTTCGGTCTGGCCCAAAGCAAACGATCCAATGAGTTCCCACTGATTCTTCTGTTTAGAAGTTCTAGACCAGTAGCGTCTTTCATTTCTTATGTTTGCTAAAAACCTTACGCTAGCAGGCCGTCCAGGTATCAGTCAGTAGATGCATACGCCACCCGAGCATATATCCAATTAGTAAATAAAACAAAACTATTAGGAAAAAGATTAGAACATAGTGCATAACGTACACGCGACGATTTCTCTTCTCCAAAAATTTTCTTAGGGATTTCTCGTGGTCTTAACAGAAATACATTGCAAATAACCATGCTCTCCGAATTAACGAATATATCAGCTCATTAGTAGACTGTATCGCTCTATGGATGTAATACCTCTTATATATAAATCATGGCGGTGCCGCTAAAGAAATAATCCTGTCTGACTTTAGCAGCTACTAACAGTCTCGACGGTTTTATGCCAGTGTATATCATGGTTTCAATCGCGTTTCCCACAAGGTTTCATCCGATGTCTGCGTATCCGCATTCGGGTGGCTGTGAGGCTCTGATTTCGCTATTGCTCAATTAACATGTCTAAGACTACTAGAGCGTGTTTAAGTAAATAGATTTGTTGTTGTTATCTTTGCAGTGAGATGCCTCTTGGTATCTAGACCCCGGGCGCAAGTTTACTATCAAACCTGCATATCGGCGATACCACATCTTAATGGAGTGAAGGGTCGGAAGTGCCCAATATCTAACTATGCGCTAAGATCTGCTGTATGTGTGTACGTGTGTGGGGGGTCCAGAGCTGAGATCTGGCGAAATAGGTTCGTATAGAGAAGGCAAAGGAATTAGGCATGTCTTAGATTTGGAAGTGCGCTGAGCAGAAGGATGAGCGATTACAGGGAAAAATATTTTCCCGCAAATATGTATTCCGATAACTTGTGTAACTTACGTGGCCTATCGCAAGAAGTGTAACTACCAATGACCTTAGCTCCTTGAGTATGGTAAACTCGTCGTGTTAGTGATGGATGACTGTCTCGGCTTGGAAGGCTGCTACCGCTCGGCTGGTTTGGGGCGGCGGCAACACAAGGGGGTACGGATGCTTATGTCCAACCTTACCAAAGTATATAACTGTAATATCTAATTTTATAAAGATTGTTTGTCAGAACTTCTTGTTTAACTTCCATTTATGCGGGCGCATAGAAGACTATCGTAGTGTGCATGGTCGGCGGTGTTGTACAATTGTAGGCGAAGTCTGCGAATTTGTTCTTCAGTAGCCAC
>NW_019215180.1:0-22735 GCF_002532875.2 Varroa jacobsoni | reverse complement strand
ATAGTTTGTTTATTTATAGTTCGTGTTTTACGTTAAAACATCTCCCAGGGTTATGTCCGGTCCTCACTGATGAACACTGCTATAAAATTAGCTTAGCTAAAGAAGGACATTTTTTTCTATACCATTATAATTTTGACGTCTATTTATGACGTTCTTCAGTTAACAAGCTGCTTAGCGTGTTTAGAATTAATTACGAATTCACAACGAACGGTGTGGAATGATCAATGGCTAAAGAGGCACAGTAGAATCATCTGGTAAATTACATTACCTAGATACCCTAATGGCGTTTAATAAAACTATTTAAGTAGAGGCTTACTACCCCGAAAACACCGAGAGTTTCTAAACAATAAAAAATGTACCACCTGATCAAAATCAGTACGTTATTCCGCGCTATTGGTCGAATAATAATTTCTATATAAGATTTTTCTTATACACCTATATATATATATATAGAAAAGAAATCATAATTTTTATATAGGACTGCTCAAATAATGTGTTTGTTTGTTCTCCATTATCTCATAATAATTATGGGAGACTATTTATTGACAGTTAGCTACTTAACGACGTCTCTCGATTTTGCCTTTTCTTGTACGTTGAAACGTTGGTAAAGTTCACTTTCTTATGACTTCATATGATGATTAATTTGCGAGCCCTTCAGAGGTATTCGTTTAAACTTTTGTTCGATACGTCAATGAAGAATCAATTGAAAATAATCTCCGACCAGTTCTGTGCAAATAGTTTTTATTTTCCGCAATGTAACTAAACTTTAGGGAATAGACTCTCTTTTTGTCTAATGAAGAATAAAGTAAAAGATAAAAGCAGCCTATTTTTTTCCACTATTCCATATAGTTTATAACCATTTACACATATATCTGTATAAAGATCAGCATTAGATAGCAAATTTCGTCTTGTTTCGACCCAGCCCAACTAAGCTTTCTAAAAAAATGTGATTCACTGACCAAAATAGACTTTTCCCCGCTTCTATTTTCTCTTTGATTTTTGTTATCATTCAGTGCTGTGACAAATCAGCGTGTCTTGTTTACATTGCTGTCGTCGTTAATCCTTTGACGTAGAATTTACTAAATCCTCCCAACGGTGTATTTTTTTTTGCTATTGATTGATCCTTAGAGACGTCAATGAGGTGTCTCAGGGTAAACAAGATCGAATCAATGTACACGCTTTATCCTGTTGTACAGTATTACTGCTTGGAAACAGAATATTTGTGTATGTATGTAAATATACAAGAGTATTTTTTTAAGGCCTTGTAGTAACTGCTAGGGGGCTATTGGCAACAATCTGTTACCTGTCTGTTTGTCTGCCCCTTCTGCTGCTATGACTGCTTCATTAGAAATTACACTCGGATACATCGGGATAGGTTTTATTCATATTAATCCTATTATTGGCTTAGAACTAAACTAGGTACCTATTAATCAGTTAATTTTATCAGCTTCGTTATGATTGCTTGGCTGGGAACCAATGATGACTCAAGCAGTGCTAGTGAATGTAGCAGTTCGCCTATACGTATCACTAAACCACCGTCGTTGTTTTTGTGATTACCTTCATACATCGTCATCACATTTTACATTAGTCGACTTTACGTATATGTGTGCAAGCATTTAAAGTACTTTGCGCACTTGCACACAAAGCGATATACTGCGATCGAAATTTGCGATAACCAAATGCGCATGATCGTAGCAGCTTTTACGAAGATGACCATGTCCATTGTCATCCACCGGACTGCCGCGCGCCATCAATCCAAAGGGACGACAGCCATAACGCACGTGAGGAAGACGTTGACACGTCAAACCATTAGAAACCCTTAATGACGCCCATGGTGTCGCCGTTTTTTTCTACCTGTTAGCAGCCCTGGAAACACGACGTTGAGTTCGTCCTAAACGATAGCTCTTCTCATTCCATTGCCACCCCTGAGCCAATATTTACTACAGTAGAAATACGTTTTTAGCACCGTAAACCCAAAGAATGGTTGGCTGCCACCATGTGAACCGTCGGCATATTTAATGCATGTATAGACGTAATGTTTACAAAACGTGACATCAACTTCAATTTGCTGTAACTTCTATAGTAACACAATGTACTTTACATGGATCTTTGCAACGGACAGTTGATAACCTCCAACCCAGATTAGCAAAAATAGAGAATCATTTAGAGGGAAAAAGTTTTAGAAATTAACTTCAAACTATTAATGAATGAAGCTAACTTCAGCTTGCGATTTGATGTTCGTTGCCTACGTGACTATTCACTCGATTATGTCGGTGTCGTCTAGGGTCCTCTTGGAGAAATTGTTTTACCCGCAAATAAGCTCCAAATCGACTGCACCATCGAAAAATACAGATCAGTATTAATGCAGGCTATATCCTCTGCCTACAGTAAAAATAACCTTATCCATGCTTAGTCACTGACAGTGATCAGGCCAACGGAAGTTCGATAGGTTGTGAATGAGGTTAGACTTCCTGTCACGTTGGCCTGCGTGCCTGCACGGAAGGTAGACAGAGCCAAATGCCAATAATGCTGATGACTGTAATAAGCGTAACAACATTGACATAGCGTGAATCAGTCACATACAGATCTGGTTAAACCACGTTGAACAGCAGGTCAATATTATGCGGAAGCAGTACAATAGTAGGCGTCCCTGCTACCTAACAATGCTCACCTGTTATCCTTGGCTGCTTTCGAGGCTTTGAAGAGCTTACAGCACCATCACGAAATTAATAGGAAAAAATTTTCTTTAACATTTAAGAATGATAAGGTTTGATAGGGTTAGTTATTGCCTGAAAAAGTTGTTACTTGGTACAACTTGATACGTATTCAATAAAATAGCTTGAGAACTATTTAATTAACTATAAATGGCCTGCCAAAGCTATTTAGCTTTTGTTCAATGCCCCTGCGCCGGATCAATCGCGAGCATCTGACCTTTTTCCCTCCTCGCAAGCCAGAAGTATGTTACCCTATCGGGTGTACATCACAAGTTCTGCACCAACTGCTATAGTTTATCTTGCCAGCAACTTTAAAAGATCATAAATAAGAGAATAAAAATGACAGCGTTCTATATTTACATCCTGCATATCATCTTGTAAAAGAAGTTAGTGCATCCGAAAGTTTGGGACCTCAAAGTCATAACCACAACACATCTATAGTTGGCCAGTGTGTGCATCACAAACTGCCATATCGGTACTGAATATGATTGTTCTTCAGCTAATCTATTGTTCTGTCGTATGGTACCCTGAGGCCTTCGCCAAAGATTTTTATATATATCCCACTAGGGCTTTTTTAGGCTTGTCATGCATAACACTTCCTCTAGATATAGATGTCTTTTGATTAGTTTCCAAATGACTTCTTACTCACAAATGTTCTATTCGTTTAAATCGTTGCTTATCTCTCGAGTACCTCACTTATTCCGCGATAAGATTTGTGTAGATCATACGAAATAGTAATGTTGATATTATAGCTTACGCGAACATCGAAACAGATGTGGACGCAGTCGTTGCACGAAGAGTCTTTGGAATAATGGTATTGTTGATTCATACTGCTGACTTAAAAGAAGTAAAATCCTATTCCCCAAATACTTCGAAACTTGGTCAGTATTACCGATCAATGTTTGGTACATTTTTTTTCACTAAATTTATTATATTAAGATTGTTATATATCAGCTTCGTTTTCGTATAAAAAATAATTTAAAAGATGCGTTTTTACGAGACGTTTATTTAAGAAAGAAAAACAATTCAGTTACTAATTACTACAGCCACCAGCGGTCAGCCGTTCAGTCCACGTCAACTAGCAACGACGCCAATCAATATAAAGCCACCGTCGTCGGTATGACAACCCTTCGTCGTCTTCTGGCCGTAGCGAAAACCTTAATTCGCGGTGGAACGCTGCATCAACCTCGAACCGTGTGAAGAGTGGGTAGAATCATACTTTTCTTCGATCCGTGCTCCTTTCGTCTACATCCGTCATAAGTTTCAGTTTTCTAGCTTGTCAGTTGACTTAACAGCTACTCTGATTTAAAAACGGCACTCACAGAAGCGACGATAATAGCAGCTTTCACAACTGTGCGGCCACTGGCGGGATCAACAGGTCTAATTTTTATATAGATGCAAGCAAATCTATTTATAGAGTCGTATGGAAAGACGAACAAGATGTATGGTGTTCATTCGTATAAATGTATGACTTTGCTTGTAAGCATACGGACGCGTATATGCCCCCTTGTGCTCAATGTACATTTGTGTCATCACCGCCACCTTTTTTTTTCTGCATTGGGTTTAACGCGCAGTCAAAACGAGCGTTTCCACCTGCTCCTACCACTGTTAGTGTTTATTGACAATGCACTGCTCCTACACTATCACTGATCTTGTACGTTGCTAGACAGGTAGGGTAATGCCAAAACGACGCACATCCTCAGATGTCCTAACGTGCAAACTATATTGTTTTAGACCTAAGGATCAGAGGCCTGGTATCTTTGTCATCGTATGTGCAGGTATGGTTGCCACTTCGACTCGAAATTGTCGTACCAAACAGACAATAATAAAGCCTCCATTGGCCTTAGGGGGGCTCCTATCAGAAAAAGCTGAAAAAGATTTGGCTCAAATGAATGCTTTCGAAACCGGAAAGACCAGCGAAAAGTGTTTTTCTTTTTCTGTTTACTCTCCGCCCTCCATTGTTCTGCTCTACTGAATACCGCTGCTATCGAAGTGTCGCCATTATTCTTGTATCGGGCCTTTGAAACCGGACGTTCGAGCTGGAGTAACACACATCTAATTCCTATGACAGCAACGAGACCTAGTAAATCATACGTATTGCATAGTACAAAGAATCTAGTTGCTACCTTTATTGCGATGGTATGGTTATGTTTGCCCTTTCGATTTAGCTGCTCGGCAGTTCGCTCAAGCGTCAATTGAATTACGCGAATATATTTAGTAATAGTCGTATCTGTAAAAAAAACATCTAAGAATTTTTTTGGATCATTTAAAAAATGAAGTGGTGAGAGATGTTCTCTTGAGACCTCTTGAGATGACCTCTTGAGAGCGTTGAGTGCTGAAGTTCCGTGCAGTATGATTGAACTTTTATATATGCTAATACATACGCATTGAATATTAAAGTAATAGCAACAACAATAATAATGATAGTACTACTGTAGTTGGTGCTACATTGAATAGCAGTATGTATTGCACGTTTTACATTAAATTTAGTGCTCTTAATTAGTAAACAACAGCTGTACTGGGGCAGTAAAGGGCTAGATTATTCGTGAAATCTAAACGACTTAATAAAGTTGAAAATGATGGTAATGAATTATACCATGATCTCTTACATAAGCCTTGATGATTTTAACGTTTCCACTAATTACTCATTTCCTCAGTATATCTTCATCATGGAAAAAAAGAGAGAAATAGTTACATCGTTCCGCCTTAACCATCGAAAAGCTATCGGGGTGCCAGGGGCAAATTGGGGAATACTTTGAAACGCTCTCAGACTCATGTTTGATAAGTTAAGCGTTTCCCACATGCATCTCTTATGTAAAAATATTTGAGTTTGTCTTCCCTTGACGAGCTAAAAGTTTATGTATACGCTGATATAATGACGATCTACGGATACCAAATGGGTAACGTAAATAAATAGAAATTACTTAATAGTTTAGGAATTCTTACTTTACTTTTTTTTTAGTTAATTTTTATTCGTATTACTTTTACTCTACTGTTACGTAAGCAAATGTCTAATAAAGACTCTCAAACAAGAGGCCTCAGCTTATCTTGTTGACTCGACGGCGATCGTATTCGCTTGGCTGATATGAGTATCACATCGTATCGCCAGGCGCACTTAACTTATAAGTCGCTTTCACAGTCCAATGCTACCCAATTGTATTCGTAGCTTCCGAGCTCCAGGCTTCTCTGCGTAAATACCATTGAAGCAATAGGACAAAGGCCAACGTTCATAAGCAACGTTCATCCCTCTCTGCATAATACATCCGGCTGCCATAAAGAACACGGTGGTATACATTCAATGCTATATTCTCACTTCGTTACCTTACTAATCAAATAGCACTGTTATCGAATTGCACCGACCTATAGGCGCAGTATGACGCCGTACGTCAAATAGAAAGCGTCTGGGCTGAAAATCGTGCACTACATCGTGACGATCGCATCGTAAGTGATTTACCATTGCGTACTCAATACTGTTCAAGAGACCAGAATAAAGTGGATAGTCGAGCCCAACGGATCGCATAGCAAAATTACGCTACGGGGTAAATCCTAAAATAGTGCACGTTGTACGATTCCGGCTACTCAACAAGGCCTCCCCCTCTTAACAGCTGCTTTTGGCAGACTCGCCGTTCAAGTAACCCCCGCAACGCCAGTGCGCTCCTATGCCTCACCATTTACTCGGTATTTCCTTTTGCTTCAATTCTCCATTTGCCCCTTGCTCTCTCTGGCCACCTTCGCACAATCTCTCTTTTCGCATAGGGCATTAGGCGAGCGATTATACTGTATTTATTATTACGACAGCAGATGAAGTCGCGAAAGCCAAACTGCGGTGAGTAAATGGCTACTGAATGGCCTTTGTCTTCCTCAGTCATCTTTGCTTAAGCAACCCCCGTTACCGCCTGTGCTTCTTCGCTATCTGAGGGTTTTTACTGAGTCTTCGAGGCAAAGATATGACTTTGCGAGAATTACTCTCCATTTTCCAGAGCCAGACGACCATCGTTTCTATTCATTGAAGTACATGTAGCATCGTCCTTACTCGCACGAAAGGGAACGCTGGCAAAGGCAACGACAATGCTGCTTGCCTCACTGTTTGATGTTCATCGGAAGCGATGACGCCGCATTCTTATTATGGGTTTTCAGCCGTTTGCTGTGGCTTCACTATGTCCAGTCGAATGCGATGGCGAACTGAGAGATGAAACAGCATAATGCTCTATTATAACATGGGCAGTTACGACAAAAGGGCTCGTATGGATAACCAGCACTGTTTATTACAGAAGCCTAGCTGTAGCTCCCTTGGAACATTAAAATACTTCAACTACAGTTGTAATCAGTTGTTTTTGTTAGCTCAGTGATGTCCAACTTGGTCTGTGGGTCTAAAAAAACAGTAGGTACACAGGGAACTGGCACTTATCCTCATCACACCATATGGCGAGTATGAAGCCTCCACGAAGTCAGCATGTAACGGCGCTAGCCTGTGTTTGTTTAGCTTTTTGTATGTGAGCGAATGAGTGTTCGTGTGTGTCTGTGTGGACGACTCGGCAGAGTCGTATTTATCAACGGAGTACTTTCATGTCAGTGGCGGAACTGACAATGTTACCACTACTGAAACAGCCATCAAAAATTGTCTACCAAAAACGCACACCTCAATCTAATTTTATTTACGATTGGTCTAATCTTCTTTTTATTCAGTGTCGCCTTGCTTTCCTCTCAGTTGTTTTCATTTTGTTTGAGCCGAAATAGCGGATACCTTGTGACAGGGAGTTTAACATCATTAGGTATACTATCTTCAGCTAGTTCTAATGTAATCTGAAGAAGGGACACGCTTCAGCTCCCTCCGTATTTGTATCGAGTGCTGCATGAAGAGTGGCAGACGCAGCTCTAAATCGACCTTATCTCTTCCGCGTCGCTGTCATTTCGCTGCCAATCGGACCTTGAAGCCCGTAAACCAAGCTAGTCGTACAAATCTTCAAAACGGATATGAATCAGTGGAAGTCTATGGTTTAGCAAAAGCGTTTACGTTAATTATTAACGTAGACCAATCATTTCTATACATTTCTATAGGCAGGTCAAAGACGCTCAGTGCAAGCACTAAAGTTAACTAAGGATGAATGTCGGCGTTCCTACTAGTAATAATTGTGAGGATTTTTCGCTGCTAATAACTTTTCGCTGACAGATACAGAGATATATATACTATAATGGATGTTGTCATCACCCACTTATTTGGCATATGAATGCCGCGTAATTTCAAGACGGTAATTGGGGTATAATGGGACAACTTGCCAGTTTTCCGGTTTCTCTATAAGGGATTTCTGGTACTTTTGAATTCATATGCATATCGCAATGGCATATGTATAAGAATGTAGTTTGTCCGATAAAACAGACTTGACTAGCTGCTGCTATTCATCGTATCTCTCATGTGTGTATACCTATATCGATTATGGCTACGGGAACACGAATCGACTCATATGGAACGCCGTCGATTTCCATTCACTACTTTAGGCGGCGTTGTTTTGGGCAAGCATATATATATATATATATATATATATGCATACATCGTTGTACATATAGTTCAGAATAACCATGTGGTAGTAGTTATAGCTTATTGCCTATATTATCAGCCCGTCGTGCGTTGACGTGCAGGTTCAGATGGTATGCTCGAACTAGGCCGCGTATCAGCTGTAAGAAAGTTGTAGTCGCGTGAATCTCAATGCAGATTATCTGCGAAAGGAAATAGTATGGGATCGACACTGTGGAGTGTACGCGGCAGAACGACTGATGGAGGCTCGCTCGAGTGCCAAGTGGAAACATGGAGGATGTCGTGTTCGCCTCTTCCTCGGATCATTTCTAGATCTATCTGTGTGCAATTAGTGACGTTTAACAATAGCGTTTATGTTCTAGCGTTACCTGGGCGAACAAAACAACGGACGGATAAACGATGACGATGTCTACAACGCCGAAGTCAGCACTGTAACGGCAGGGAAATATCGAGTAATCTGTTACGTTACATCCAAATTACCTACTCTATCAGGACATAAACGGTCGCGCTGGATAGTGGCTAACAAAACCATGGATGCTTAGATGCGTTGCACTGGTTCTAGCAAGTGTCAAGCGACCGTTCGATGGTAGGTGGGCCGCTCTAGCTAAATGAAGAAAAATAAAAATGGGAAATCGTCGTTATCCGTGTCTGAGAAATTAGGTAGTTATAGGCCTCATTTATTAAAAATCATAGATGTAGTCGTATATTAATTTTTTGCATCGCCCTCTCATTATATTCTCACACTATGTGTGGAAGCGAATATTCCTTTCAACGGCCGCCTTACACATTCCTAGATTATTTAATTCAATAACCTTAATAAAAGGCTGCCTTTTTCGCAAAGACTGGCACCCCCCGCAACAAGATAGAGGATCTCCTATGTAACGAGGACAAATTGTGAATGTATTACTGATAATATGTACGCTAATATTATTTCGTCAAAAGCTTAGATAATTTGCATTGCAGAAAGTCCGTACTTAAGATACTGTCGAACCCGCCAGTACAGCCGTTCGAAAGGAATAAATACCTTATTGAAGTAATTTCTAGCTGCGAAGGAAGCATTTTTCTGAACGACAGTGATTGTTGGCATCGCGTTGGACGCCAACATTTATGCTGCTTGTAGAGGACTTTTTACAGGTTCCGTCATTTACTATACAGAGATTCGAACAATCCGTTATAGAAACTATTCTGCTCCCCAAAAAAGATGGGCTCAATAGAATTTAAAAGCTCCAGTGTTCAGATGGACAATAAGTATACACATTTTGAACTACTTCAACTCTTCGTATGTAACAGGGCTCCTGAACTACTTAGTGACATTGCCTCAATGATAAATCTATATCAATCTGCAGTATATCTCTATATAGCGGCTGGGTACCGACATACCCGAGCAGCTCTGTAATACCATAATCACTTTAATTGGGACCTTAACTAACTAGTTGGCGCTCCCCGTCTTTATTCCTCATCTCAAACTTACTACAATGCTGTTTGAAGTAATTTTCTGCGCAATCAAATCTTTTTCTAGTTGCAGAGGATACACAATAAATTGACAGGCACAAGCTGCAACCGAAATGGTTCGTCACATCCAAACGGAATAGAGGCTACATCTTAGCGTTGAAAAAATCAGAAGCCGAAATTTTTTACAGAAGAAATTAACTACTTAACGTACCAGTCGGCGGGCGCGTTCTTTCTCAGTGGCGTTTCCGACCACGCCTTGGTTTACTAACAGCCAGTTGAAAACGTAGGCTTTTTTGCGTTGACCTTTGTTAGCTCCGACATTAGCGCGTTTACGCGCTTTTTCAAAGTCAGACTTTTTCTTTCGTAGAGTTGACACACACGGGGTAACTTTGATATCGCGGCAGTAATGATCTTGAGCCTTACAACTGGCCGGTTTGAGTCGACGTTTTCTCCGGGCCTCGGAACTTGCCCAGGTGGTATCGGAGTACGTTTTCGAGCCACGCGACGTCCTGGAGCCATGTCGCTTAATCAGAGCGCGTCTTGCACGCACAGCGCTAACACGGCAATACGGGGGTACGAAGCCCTGCATTCCAGGTACGCACAACGGTACAGGGTTCATCTCTACCGGCCGCTTGCCCTTCTGGCGGACCTTTTCGATCGAATATATGATTCCATCATCGCGGATGTCGATTTCGCCTGCTCGCTGTTGCGGTTGATGCAATAGCGGTTCATTGTTCGAGCCAAGCGAAAGCAGTGGCTTTTGCGAACCAGAACTATCTGACAGTGTCAGGCTGGACATTACGTTGTCGAGATAGCTCTGATCGATCATGGTACTTAAAGAAGAGCACTTGATTTGCGCATCTGGCGAAACACGCGCTGTTACCGAAAAACTATTTAGTCTTCTCATAACATCCATTGAATGGTTTATTGTCTTTTTCACACCGACAGGATTGTTCGCAGATAATGGATAGGTATCGTCAGCGCTTATTATTTTATTGTCTTTTCGCAACTCTTTTACTTCTCTAATCTCCCTTGCTGCCCTAGCCAAATCACTGAGCACGAGATCCTGCGAAATGTCGTAGAGAGCTTCTTTCTCTGGAAGCTCGTAGACCTTCTCCAGAGCAGGACCTGCGAATTTCTTCTTATTGCGAAACGGATCTCGCAGCGACGACTTCCAATCCATAGTAATGGGCCTTCCCCAAAGTTTGCCACTTGGAGGTAGCAAAATATTCCTTTCTGGTGGTTTAGTGGGCATCATTTGACGTTTTTGAACCGCAGAACTTGGCTTTAAATTAAGCTGCGGAGGAGCAGAGGTCTCATAGTCATCCGAATTTATCGATAAATAGTTATGTGATGGTGAGCTAGGTGCAGAATTCATCAAATTAACAATAGCGTCCAGTTCAGGGCTCGAAGATTGTCTAAGGGCATAGTTGCCAAGCGTTGGGTTACCAGAGGGCGGTAGTTGATTCTGACTCGAAGACAAGTTCTTTTTTGAAAGAGAGTTCCTCTGCATTGATGTTCTTGCAAACTTCGCCATAGGCCCAGTGGTAGCTGATTCTCCGGAGCTAGGTCCACTTGATAAAGACGTCATACCAGATGTCTTGGACGAGTTTGAATTCGACCCGATTGAATTGGATCCTCCTTTTTTTGGCTCGAAGAGCGCATTGTCCAGAATCATAGATTCAGTTTCTTCCGGACGTTCGTAGCTTGTATATGCACCGCTCAGCTTTTTGTCATTTTCGGATGCTGGTCCAATACATGACTGCAGTGTCCTCTTGAAAATGTATCCAAGGTGGCATCCGGTTTGAGCGTAATCATTCACATCGGTAGGCTCTGAAGGAGGCGGTTGCTTTTGAAGCTGCGAGCCTGGTACACATTCTTCGTAGACCCCATCATCTGGATCAACTACGAGAGGTTTTCGTGAACGCGGAGCATTCCGCGGAGTAGTTGCTGGCACGCATGCCGTTATCATAAAGCTCATCTTTACTGAAGTCCGTCTTACAGCGCACTCATCAGCACTACAGATACTTGCTACACATTATCCTTTCGGAGAGCTTTTCAGGCTCATACCCTAGTACTCCAACAAATCACCAATGCGGTACATTATTGGGCCACCTGTAATCTATACACTGCCGGATCTGCTTAGCCCGCGGGGTTATTACACCGGTGTTAATCCAATAGGCACTCACTAAATGATAATAATCCACGTATTAATTCACACATATGACAGACAACAACTGTACCAGCACGCACGGAACTCAGATCTGGCATGCTTAGTTCGCTGGTGGTACATCCCCATCAATCCGCGCAATATGCCCAACAAACTACCCTTGCCACTGATCCTCACCATAGGAGAGGAGAACTTCGCCTGAAAAAATTCGAAAACTCCGACGTCGACGACGGCACATGGCATAGGAATCTGCACAAATAACAACAATCGAACTGCTACTTTTCTGTAAAAGAACGGAGCAAGACCTACTAAGATAATTTTGGCCCGGGTTGTACAGTTAGGGGGCACCGTATGTTGTCCCGGTGGTTTAAATAGGTAACTCTACTGCAGTGCTGAGCAACTACGCGTATGAAGCCATGCATACTGATATCTGCGGCGATAGCTGTGACGCAAAATCGGAAATCTGCTACTGGAGTTGGCTTAGTGGTCGACTGAACCACAATATTATTACTATCAAGAGAATGACAGTAATGTCCTCTTTTACCTTTTCTGTGTAATGTTATTTGTGTTTGAGTGGATTTTTTAGCAGTATATTATAGTTCTCTCTATGGAGTTGAAAAAATAAAGAAAAAATCCTTATCGGGCTGATAGATGCGGCGATATGTACAAGAGTATAGTTCATGCAGATCGCGTATGCTACAACGTAGGTATTAATATTAAAGTGGCTTATCTGCTTCTGCTCAGTTCAGACAACTAGTAAACAAAGGCAACGGTTGCACTGAACATCTTTTTCATAAGATCTCAATAGAGAAAGTATTACTTCTAAAGTGAAACTCCATTTCGTTTTATTATAACAGCAGACGTGAAAGTTCTCTATCTGCTTGATTTACAGCCTATTTATTCACTGATGATTAGAATATCTGCTAGAGATACTTCGGACCTTGCGGATCGAATAAGGGCACGATAGGTAGGCCAATTATAGCGAATTTAATTCACTGTACAATAAAATATGGTGAATTATTCTTCTTATATATATATATATATTATTTTTTTTTAGTTTAAATATATGAATAGTAAAGTTCTGAAGAAAAGCTGTGCGAGCACTTTCTGCCGAAGCAGGCTAGCCGATCGGAGTAGTTCTTTCGTTCCTACAAAAAGCCATAAAAGACCTTCAGAATGTTTGCTCGATGACCTCTCTGCGATGTTAGAGCTTTGTGGGTTGTCGAGCAGCATTCGAGGAATGGCAAGATCAACAGTCCTCTTTAAGTTTCTTACCGTCACGAAAGTAATCTCCTATGGCGGGTTCGTCGGGTGACATAAGATTATATGCAAACAGAAGACAATGGCACTTGCAGGCCCGAGGGAACTGCGCCTGCTCGAATCACTCGATCACAATGAACCTATACAACGATTTCGACTTTGCGACACATTAACTGGCAATCCACGGGTGGGCGCCATTGATCAATGTATTTTACAAGGAGGTTTAAAAGTGGATGGCTTCTTATGTAGACAAGGCGTTCTCTACCGTTGTGGCGCAGAAAGATTACGACCCGTTCGTGAAACACCCGAGGCTTTGGTGTCTTCTAAATGTCCTTAGGGTCATCCAAATGCAGGGAAAACTATTCTGTCCCTGATGGTATGGTTTTTGTCGGACTGAGTGATTTCCGTTAGAACACGCGCGTACGTAGGCAGCTGCAGTGTGTATCAACTTGCGAGAGACGAAGAGCCACGATCGCTGAATACTACCACGGTAATTCGATGTTCAGGGCGGTGGGAGACCCGCGGAGTCGTGACAATAGGTCCACGACTCGTGCGAGGCATCTCCAGCGACTTCGAAAGCTGGTAGTTACGCTACTAACATCGGCTTGAAGGGCAATGGAATTTTGCCTAGCACGTGCCTGTAGACTATGGAAAGGCCTACAGAGCACAACATAAAACTGAGCGCTTTGGACGCAAAACAATAAGGGCCGTGGGATAAGGACACCCTGCCGGATTAGCACCGCCGACTTATAATAGGTCAAATATTATAGTTTACATATGAATAGATGCTCGTTTAGGACTATACAGACGTAGAATGAGTAGGTACGAAGTACTCGATCATGCCAGTCAACAAAAGACAAGCGAAAATATGAAAACATAATTCCGCCAGGTAACACCTGAAAGGAAATGTTTATCTAATAGAATGCTAGAACAGTATATTACATCAAAAAAGCACGTATATAGCAACATTACATCGTGTCATTACTATTATTAGAAGGGCGCGCAGAGTCTATGCTCTGTTTTATGCTGACACCATTGCACGTTCTGCTTCAGTGATATCCACTATGGTGCTATTACTTGGCCAAACTGTTCTGTGGTCTTAGGCGCCGCTTTGTTCGAAAGGGTTGTTCTTTCATCTTTGATCGATAACTCCATACAATAAAACCATTCACAACATCGTCAGATGAAATCTTTCTTGCCTTGGTTACCTATAATACTCATTTTCACAAGTTCGGACAACACTTCGTCTAAGATAATCTCATTAAGTCTGATACTTGTGAAAAACGGTACATTGTTCTTATTATTGATAATTAAAACGTTGTTGTTTTGTTTGAGAAAATTGTTGAGAACAAACGAGCATGACAGAGCCGGGTAAAAGAATCTCATATTGGTCCGAATGCCAACGCTGTTCCGTGCTGGCTGGCCAGCTGGGTCGAGAAGCGTCCATACCAAAGGAGAGTATTTACAATGACAACAAAGCGAATGAAAATGATCAATTCGATTACGACCAGTCAGGCTGCCACCTTCGTAAAGGTCCCAATTCTGGACCGTGTGTGCCGTTGCTTCAGATTTGCTTTATTTCATTTGGACTATGCAGCTATTCTAGCGGTAGTCGTAGAAAAAGGACTGTGTAAACGGTTCGCAGCAATTGCGCCCGTGCTCATCAAGGATGCGCTGGAGCCATATTACTTTACATATAAATCGAATCACTTCTAAATGTCCATTATATTATATAGTACTCATATTTCGATATACTTCGCGGTATTTTTGCCTAGTGAAGTCGATCATAGGCCTGGGATTCTTACTTTATTTATTGAGACTTCAACTTCAGCATCGATTTGGTTGTGGCCGGGAATGATATATGTGTATTTTTTTTAGTTTTCCACAGTCGCAGATTTCTAAACAAGGTGTGGCATCGTGTTTTTTTTTCTTAGAAGTACACATTACAAGGCATCGCCAGCAGCCAACAACATAGGCTTGGTCGGTGTGGCCAGATGGCAGTAAAGGATGGTATAGGGAAAGAGGTCCTTGTAAATCAGCCGGATTGTATCGATTTATTGCGTCCACGGACGGTTCCTGTCGTGACTCTTGTTTATACTGCATTAACTTGCAATCGAAATTACTTATCACACCAAAAACAGAAAAAACAGATAAATTTTAATAGCCTAATATTTGCTTGAGTCTTTTCTTGTCAACACGATAGGTAAGTTTATTGTTGTTGTTGTTGGCAGGGGAAAACTGGATTTTGAAGAACTTTGATAGTAGCTAGCTTACGTAGGTACAGCGGTCACAGGCCCTTTTTTAGATTAGCTCACATCTACGGGCAGTGCAGTGATATAGAAACTAACCTTTATATTGCTTAAATACTACAGCCACCAACATCAGTTGTAGGTGTTGGATTTTAAGACCCAAACTACAGACTACGTTCAACTTTTGAGCGCATGCGATAAGTAACAAAGAAGTTACACAAGGCTACGATATATACTTGCGACAGTCTGCTCAAGACGTTATTTGATTTAAGGGGAAGCCCATAAAACCAATAGATCTCACTATCCAAGGCAGAGAGCCAAAATGCGACATATAATGAACTATAAGACGCATCCTGTTTGTAAAATTCTCACACATGGCGTACTTTAAGGAATTAACATCACTGAAGACTTTTCCATATTTTCAAATGAATACCGCAATCTTCCTTTTCTAGGGACTATAAAAATTTCCTTTTTTAGCATTCATCAATAGACAGCCTTTCTCGGCAAGCATATTCATTGTGATAAGAGTGCAGCTGTGCCTTGGTACGTGCTAAGAAAACTCTAAGAGGCAGGCTGTATTTATCGAATAGATCAGCGAATCGATCCCGCGCAGGAAACAGGAAGGCCATTCGCGCCCTTTGTGTATTAATTTACTCAGTTGGAAATAAAGAACCTACAGTTTAGAACATTTTCGAAATGCAGACTCTTTATACTTCAGTTCCGGCAGGTTTCGGGTGACCTACGCGTGAACTATCTTTGCCTCAATCGAAGCTATTTCTGTACTTAACAAACAAATTTCCCTTTGAATGAATAAGTAAATAGACAGATAATCTATCTCGGGCTCGCTGGACCTATAATAAAATATCTAGATTGGAACAAACTGAATTCACCAATAGACACGATACTTTTTAAAAGTTTTTCGGAACAGTTGCTACCTTGTGCCGAGTTTGACTCACGCTGAGAACTTGGACGCAATTAGTGCCTTAGTGCAATGGACTTCGATATGGAATTGAAGCTCCCTGAGGAGCAGAGTATCTCACGAGATAATACCTATTGTATCTGAACACTGTGCATCTAGTTCGTTTGCCTTGGTTGCGCATACAGCGTATTGCGATGATATGAAATTATATTATATCTACAAACTGACAACTAAAGGATACTAATTTTCTCCAAACATTGTGTTACTTGTTGACTTGCCTGTGCCTACTGTTAAGCGGTCTTATGTGACTGAGCTGAAGACGTAGTTAGATACACATTCATAACTTCCAAAGTCAAGGCTTTGTTTTTGTGAATTCTGACGAAAGATTCCCCCTGCGACGTATTAGAAGAGATAGATATGGCCATTATTTTTAGCTGAGGATCACGATGCTTTGTTATTAGCAGGGAATGATGGCTATACTTCAGTCAGACGTTAAACACACGTATAATATACGGTCAAAGTACTATAGGGAGTTCGTCTACAATAGTCGTAATTTTCGATTATGGCTAAGTACGTTCAACCAGTTGTTATAATCCTTAGGTCTCTATCTAGAAATGAGTTGTTTCTATCAAGCTATATGCAAAAATTACGTGGTTAACTTGTTATTAATTAACCGAGTTAATTAATTTAATAATAATAGTAGATTAATTAACCAAAATTATCCGAGACATAAGTCGCTGCTTTTACATAAAGCTCCAAACAGGTCCTTTTCTCGTATGCGTCAATAAAGAAAGTTATAGTACATTATTCATTTCTATATCGTTCGTCTATCCGTAAGCCAGCACTAGCAGCGGTTCAGTGAAGAAGTCAACTATGACCTTCCGGTGATGATGACGAACGGATAAGAAATCACAAATTTTGCTATTGTCGATAGTAACTTGAAGTTATCTATTATAACTGTATAGTTTAGATGTCATTACGAGTATATGTGTCCACATAGTCAACATGATCGCCATTATATTATCCGGATCGGCAGTTAGCGATTACAGTCATTTCCTTCTAATACGGCTGGCGTTCTTGCTTACGTTAGCAATGCCAATTGTTTGATATCTTTATATAAAATCGATGCTCAACACGCTGACTGACCGCCAATGTTCGACGGTCTACGCATTGTTGGATGTCGACTAAAGTCGATAACATTAGTTGCGTTGTTTAAAAGTAGAAAACGGCATCAACATCAGCAGTTGTCAGCGAGACACCATCGAAGCCATCAATGAAGACGTATTCTATCATCGCGAAGTCGGACGCTGGCTATAGTCGTTCTAGCGGAGACGCCGCCTGTGTCCCCCGCCACTCGCCTTACACCCCCTGCCTTCAGTCGTTGTCGTTGGTGAGCCGTTACGGCTTTCGTTGTTTCTCCGTCCCAGCTTAGTCAATGTCGCGAGCAACTTTACACGAGCGTCTTGATTTTGTCTTCCTTTTCGATTTAAATCACTGATTCGAACCTTTTCCAACTGTCACAAATACGTCTCGTTTTTGTCGCCATCGTCTATTGTGACGTCTATTCAGCTGAACACCGTCGCCTCCATCCGATACATACTAAATGTATACATAAGGGAAAAATAGCCGCAGCGCACAAAGCTTCTGGCAACAAAAGCAATGCGATATTTGTAGATAAATGAAACGTACATGAAGGAGTAAGCTGGATATATTTCATCATCGCCAGCCAAGCTGACCAGGTTTACTAAAGAGAAATGTAATAATGATTTCTCAAAACAGAAATGTACTATGAATTCGTCTCTTAAATTTAGGAATAACTTTTTAATAGGAGCTGTGAGTCAAGCAACATTGATACACTGAAATACGTTACGTACAAAAAATCCAACAGACTCACATTTTGGGCCAATCGCAGCTCAAAGGTCCCAAAAATCGAAGGGTCTAAAGAGGCCAAAAGGTGGCCAAAAAAAAAAAAACTATTGGACTATAGGACGACCCAGTTAAACATAGCTAAAGTTTTCTCAAAAACATGCCACTACTCTGCATCGACATGCCAGGACCATCAGAAACGAGCTCATTGATAAGTTTTTGAGCACCTTCAATCTAATTAATCCATATTGTGACGGTTCCACTTCGGCTGTAGAAATCTTAATTGTACTACTCCAACGTCGCATGGAGGCTAGTAACAACGTCCACCGTTGATCTTGGGCAATCAAAGAAATGAGTTTCAGTAGAAATTCGTGCAGAGTGATGACACTGGACACTAGCCGAACATTCCGAACGTATGGTCTATATATATATATGAAAAGCAACCATATCATAATGTTAGTATTGGCCGTTTCTGCTACTTCAATCTGTTGCGCCACGCTAATCATCACGCCATCAGCGATTTCAATGAGGTATAGCCTCATAGTGAAACCCGACAGCTGTCTAAGAATGCACGTGGTTATGGCCGTCTACAGATGTGTAAACCAGCACCTAGTTACACCTCAAGAATCCTTTCGCGAGATAGTAAGGCGAGGTGCGCAGAAGATGGCGTTAGTTAAACCTGCCTCCGTAACTCAGCAGTAATGGTATCTACAGGCTGTCGTTACATTGGGCCATTCTTAACCATGCGCAAGTGTATCACAGATCATCGCTGACAAATCGATGTGTTTGCCTATACCAGATAGACCGCGAAACGATGTAGCATATAATGATTAGCGAGGAAAAATGGAAAAGATCGACGAAGACTGAGTCCGCGGATGTTTAGTGGTCAAAAGAGATAAATATGCGAGTGCCTATTTAGCAGACAATTTGGCATTGGGTGAAAGTGTAAATGATCGAATTGATGGTAAAGGCAGTGCTGGTGGTAGCATTGATATCAATGGCTGGCTGCCGAAAAGATCTGGCTAATTGCTTTGTTGATCAGCAGCCATGTAGCTACTTCAGTAACTAAAGAGCAATTAAAAGATGCGACCCAGACAGAACTGTCTAGAAACTGAGGCGGCAGGAAGGCGGTAGAGCGTCCAGCTTACGTTTGACTCCTGCTGATTTGTGTTCACATCGCTGCATGCGTCGTGTTATAGAAACTATCCGCTTTTAACGATACGGGTTCGCCATTGTTTATTGACCAATATCGTCCTCCAACGTCCAACGTGTCCTCGTGTCACGACTGCAGACAGTCGCTATTTGTCTTCGCCAACGTACATCTACATTCAGATCCGTGCAAACGGGACTTCCAGGGGTAATGTCATTATACAGAAATCTGTTGAGCAAGAATTTCAATCGCATAATTCTAATGGTCGTTAAGTTAGGTCGTTTAACGGGGTCTCAAGAAAGACATTGAGACGCAGGCTTTTCAAAACAATGAGAGAGCTTCTGATGTTATCTGTTAAGTTGAAAAACAATGTTTTTAAGAGCGCAAATTGGGGGGTGCCGGCGAAAGAGGATCTAAGACTTTTTCGTACATGCTAAATAATTTTTTGTTCTCGGAACTATAAGTGAAATTGTTTGTTTCCTTAGAGCCCTACGATGTCATGAGAGATATAGAGAATCGCCATTGCTAAAGTATGTATGCTTTCTCTTTTATTCGTATACAGCATTATAATTATTAACAATAACTTACAGATGCTGCTGCTGCTGTCATGCATCGAAGGATAAGAGGGACTAAACAAACAATTGAATTATAGTATGGGGCAAAGAGAAAGGGCGCTAGGAGGAGCGGGTCTATAGATGATAAGTGCAGTCAACCAGTAGCGTTTAACTACGCTTTGTCTCAAGGACGATTTAAAGAATCCGATGGGGTGACAGTTGTAAAAAGCCGCCAACGCGCGTAGTAACGTCGAAGGACGTGTAGCTTTGCCATGATCGGCTATGCTGATGATGGCAACGATGATTTTTGAAACGCAACCAGATATATACGTATATATAATTTATCTATGCTTCAGATGCTGTTGAACTCTATAGCACATTTCAGCTTTAGTCTTTGTCAACTCCGCGTTATCCGTTACAGGAAGGCAGGCACGCAAGCAGTGCGGCACGTCAGCGGACGTTTGCCTAGAACATGCACAAGTGACGTGACCTGATGTCGGCGTAAATGTGATTATTCAATTGTATACCATGCAACTATAGCTGGCTAAATGCAGAGCGTGGGAGACAGGCACCGTCCAGTTGCGTAAATGCTTGTAAAGCACACCCATACACACGGTAATACGGACAAACGCATTCTATTTTTGTTGTTATTATTAGTTATAGTAGACATTACACATTCAGGCGGATTGTTCATCGCACAAAGAAATTCACGTACAGCTATGCGTATAGATGCATGCTCGTCAAGATAAAACGCGACTCATGTATCTGTCGAAATTTCTATTTGAAACAATAACGATTGGACGGTGGTTTTTGTCTGCTTGTCATCCGTGTCTAAGTTCAATTAAAACAAAGGGAGGGGTTAGATCATTTTAGATTTAGTTCCGATTGACTAACAAATCGTTAGAAGTTTAAGTCTCATACAACCAAAATACTTGAAATTTAGATTCAATTTCATGAGTCGGACAGCACGATGGGGGTATACGTTTCGAGTCTCTTGTGGGGCTCAAAAATATATACTCTCAATAGAAGCTAATGAAAATTATTGATGATTATATAGTAAAAGTATGTCACAGCTCGTGATGCCACCAGACGCGCTGGATAATCGATAAAGGTATTCGATGCAATTGAAGCTGTCCTAAATTTCGAATACACGTTCAAAAATGTCAAACGGACTTCATTTATCTCATTTTACTTCCATGCTATTCTTTGATGTTACCGTCTTCGGGGCACGACATTAAGTTTGCCGCTCCGCCACGAAAAGTTCTCTCCTTAATAGTACTTACTACTGCACCAAACGAAAGCCAGGAAAAATAAATATTAACAATTAATTATTTATCATGTATGGCTCTATGATAAATATCTTGAATGACAACAAATGTTCTAACTATAGTTTAAAAGATATCGTCACTTTAATATTTTGTGCACGAGGCAGGCAAATGGTTTTTTTTAAATAGCTCGACGTGCTGCTCGTCGGCACACGGCTACACGGGTCACTTTCGAAGAAAACATAAATAGCGCGAGAATTTGAAAGCTATATATATAAGAAATAATTATAGGTTAAAATTCAGGCGTACGTATATCTTTATCAAATTATTATCAAAAATATTAGGTATTTGGTCCGACAGTTTAATAGCGTGCCTGTAATCTTTCTTCTTTTGACTGTGGAAGGCTATTTAGCCTAAATTATGTTTGTCGGATAGGTTAGAAAGACACACCTTGAAAATAAGGTCAAGCCAAGCTCAATCCGTTGCCCCTTCCACTGAGGGTGCGGGTTAAACCTATATATGCATTACACATGGTATACGTAGGATGGACAGGAAGTCTTACTCGTCAGTGAATATTAACAATAAGAAAATAATTTTTATCCATAATAACAAGCCGTAGAAGAGGTGCAACGCTCCTTATATTTTACTAGAATATGGTAACGCTGCTAATTTCGCAACGTTACGTTCAAAAGTCTATTAGACAGATTTTGAATAGAAAACAACGCTTATGGGATTACACAAATGCTGTTGGGTTCAATTTAATTTCATGCGACTGGTAGTTGTAAGGGATGGTAATAAACCATCGCAAGGGCCTATAAGATTTTTCTAGAAGAAGACGAAATTTTCTATGAGTTAACGGTCTATGGTTAAAGTATTTTTCTTTTTACTAATAAGTAGACACCTTGTACTGGAATATTCGACAACAGAACTCCGACAGGAGAGAAAAACTTTGTTATGGAGAAATGATAGCGATGACCTGCTTGTGATCCAAACAAAGCCCTTTAACGACATTCTTAATATGTAGGCTTCCACTATGAAAAATTCAACACGGGCTATTCAATTTCTCTTCATGCGTTTTGAAAACTGAAGCATTATTTAACTATGAGTTTTTATTTCACAATTGTCCCTTTTCTTAATTTTTTTAGCAATCATCTAGCCCGTATCTCGGGGTTTAAAACAACGTTTTCGAACTTCGCGAAACCTGACAGGCCTAGCTGCGCTGAGTCACCGACCTTCATACTTGCAGAACATAAATTCTCCTAAGTATAAACTCATTTGATAAAAGGTCCTCAGGGAGATTTGCAGGACCTTTCACGTGTGTTTTAAGCTAGATGCCCTACACGATTAAGATTAGTTATTTTCTTCAGTTAAGCAGGGAAGACAGATCACACATGTGCAAGTGACTATTTTTTGGGCCAAAGTTTCCCAGCGCTGATAGTTCTATAATGTTTGGAACTGAATGGAAGCTGGTTTTAAATATGTTACAAGTAAAATGTGCACGGTGAACCCAAATCCATTGCAAAATTATTGAGTCCCAGTTGAGGATGGAAACTTCCTGTCTGTGGGTTAAATTAGAGCGCGTACTTTTCTGCTTAGCACTGTC
>NW_019215179.1:0-22771 GCF_002532875.2 Varroa jacobsoni | reverse complement strand
ATAGTATTCGAATATATATTTAAAAGTAAAGCAAGAGATTAACGAAGAGCTGAGTTTAACCTGTAGTCGTAATGCCATTGGTTAGCTGTTAAGTCGAGAGACGTTTTCTTCCAGCTGTCACTCTGCGAGAGCCGCTCGTGATGCTAACCCGGTTGACAGGACAAGCAAATCGAACAGGTATTGAGCATTGCATTTACCAGAGAGTTGCCCCCAGGCGAGCCCATATTGACTTGGGCGAAGCTGACGAATGCCGGCCGGAAGATTCAGTGACCGAACTAATCAGACAACAAACAAAGGTGGATATGTAGAAATGACTATTAATAGGTTTCTATATATATATACACACACAACTAGCGGCCAAGCGCCGTCTAAAGCGAGTCTGACCGGCTGCATTTCTTCACGAATAAACAGATCGATTCTTGTCGGATGCCATGAGACCAACCGAATGTAATTGTCTATAGCAGTTAGCAAAGGACACTTTGGCTTCTTGCTGACCCATGTCGTACCTCGAATTCAGAATTAGCTTTGGTCAGAGAAAGGCAGGTGAAGTATTCACCAAGGTAAAAAATCGACGGGACAAAAAGATCCGGAACGGATCGTTAATTACAGTAGCTTCATGCAGTTTGGATAACGCTTAGTAAATCTTTGGACAATGTCTAATAATAATTTGGACCCTAAGGCACATCAGGGAATGATTAGCTTAATTTCCTATAGTCAGCTGTAATATGAATGAAATGAGGAAAACGACGCATTGGAATTTTAGCACTGGCCGATGTTACATAATCTGATTTAACAGGCACCCTTCAGCCTATTCGTTAGGCGTAACCTTAGCGATGGATTTCAACACGTTATTGGATGCATAGTTTATTCTTTCGCTGCACAGTATCTGCTATCTGATGATGTTGCGAAGAGATCCGAATCAGTAGACTGTTACAGTTAGGTTTTCGCCGAAAGCGTACATCGTTGCAAAATCACCCCCTCAAGCCGAAGTGAGTAATCAAACGACGATTGGGACCAGCAAATAAGTTAGAGAAACACTTCGTTGTGTTTCTAAATTGGATGAATCAAATTAATTCATAGCTAAATTGACGTGGATCGGAGCCCGTTTGACTGCGGCCACCCTAACTCACCGACTCCACATAAACACTACACATAATTTCGGATTCTTCTTCGTTCCCCCGATTACTTTTTAGATATACAAGCAACCCAGAACTGTGGTGAGGCGGTGGAACGGCTATCCACTCAAATGAGTCTGGAAGGGCAGGAAATTGGAAAACGTTGAAATGCATAATCTTAACGTCCAACGTTCTACACAGATTGCCTTATTTATCGACTAATGGGGTATCAATGAATCCAATGGAACGAGCAGGGCTGAGAGCTAGCACGGAAGGCAAATAGAATTGATTGGGCCGACGGTTTGAGGTTTAGCCCAGTTTAGAAGACAAATGTAACAATCAGCCACTAAGCTTAATTTAATTTCTTTTACAATCCTGTATATAAAGCATATCTGATAATTTATCATTAAACCACGACTATTCAATAGTTTTCCGAGTCGCGAAGCAGAAAGCGTACTACAGTGTGCAACGAACGTATGATATACGTAGAAGATTAATTAAGCTAGGTCGATCTTCGACAAATCTCTATGTATACTTTATAAACAATGGTCCATCGCCGTTCGACTTCATCCATGAGGCCATAAGCACTCTAATAGTGACAAACTAATTCTGAGATCGCTTTGAATAATTGATTAGTAAATTACAAGATCAACACATGACAGGACAAACGAACGCTGATAAGGTGTGCATAGTACACGATTCGAATAGGGGATCAATGTTCCCGCTACTACAATATTGAAATTTGACAATGTTCCTCGATTGATAATGCACCTATTCGTACGAAGGCTGCGTATACATCCCGGATCAAGCCTTACCAATAGGACACTCGACAAATGACTTTTAGCCGTGTTTCATTAGAGCTACGGCGAGGTTATGTTTCTCAGTGTACGAAGTACCGCTTTACTATCGGTAGCTATAGACCCACGTGCAGGTTACGGGTCTGTCAGGGTTGTTGACAAAACGACACGGAGACAACGTTTACAGAACGATTTCCTTAATTAGGTGATGTCAGTGATGAAGAAGCCCTGCCCGATATGGTGTACTTTCTAGACTTTATATATATACGTAGTAAGTCTCTGATGCTGCCGTTATCTCTGCTGTTAACATTCTGTATGACGCTGTTTATTCTACGTAGATTGTTTTATATGAACATTCTGTGTATGATAAAAAAAAAAAGTTTATTGTGTATTCTTTATGGGGCTAAAATAAAATGCACAGCCGGGGGCTCTGGTGTCCGCGTCAGAACAATGATAGAATCGTTCATAGTTCCTTGACGCTTTCAAAAAAATATTATTAATTAGATCATGATAATACTGGACAATAGCTATGTCTAATATGAAAGACTTTATTTGTGCTCTGGCTTCCAAAAGTTCTGATGCCCGACCGACTAGTAATGCTTTCATCCATTGCTATCAGGCTAGCTGGCGGAATTAAATTTAATAAACGACTCTCGCATTTTGCTCATGGAAGATTAGGTATTAATAAAGCTAGAATAGGTTGTTATCTTGCCTATTTACGTCTGAATGCGTTTGTGATTTCTCGTCTATATATTGCGCTGTTTTTACAGCAGCTAGAAAAACTATGGCATATGAACAAGCCATTAAAGGTAATCTACACACACGAAATAATCGATCGCAATGAGTAGGCACGCACTGAAGTTTTCCGACACAAGGCGAAATTACCCGGTGTAGTGAACGTACAGACGTCACATGCACTCTGCACGTCAGCTCTGCACGGGCAGCATGCAGAGCCGTCCTATCTCCGCTACAACGACTCGAGCTATTGTGTCACGATGGCCACAATGATTCTTCCTCTTGTTCCTATAGTGGTAATACGATAAGTCTATGCACATGTCAGACCGTACTTAAAACAACGTTCAGCAGCGGCAACGGCGGCAGCAAAAACAACGACAAAAATCCATTGCGTACAGGTTCTTCATATGTAGTCAGTCGGGGTACGCGTCTTGCCACCAAACCTACGTTGTATCCTACTTCACACTAGCACCATAAGGTTGAATAGACCCTATCACGATTGGTCGGCTGGCGAGACAAGCGATTAGGCAAGATAGCAGCCAAGTTCGTAACGTCGTAATGGTACAGGGTGGACGTCTTAGGAAATCTGTTTTTTTTATGGGGTAGTCGGTATGCGTCGCTTCCTTGCACCAAAAATGCCCGGCAGTTACACGGAGCCTGTTTAGATATTCCGATCGAGACTTTCTACAGCAGCCGAGTACAGTTGTGTGATTAACACTGTGTTTGTCCGCACAAAAAGTAACTGATTTACCCTGGCAGACAAGGACATGATGTTTCGTAAAGATATTTAAGACCCTCATACTTTTGTGCACGATTAAATGTATTTTACTAATTCCGCCTTTTTCTTATATATTTGCAAGGAATAGTTAAGTAATAATTTACGCTGTCTGATCACATATCTATTACTCGTAATCATGACAATACCTGAAAAGCCTGTTATAATTAGATGTAACGAAATAAGATTAATCATAATATATATTATAACAAATAAGATTTTACGGCCAAAACATTCATGCTACGTTTCAATGAATAGTGCTCGCTTTTGTGAGTTTCCTACTTTCGACCGTATCAGAAAATACACGAAAGCTAAACCAACTTCTCAGTGAAGAGGACAACCAATGCCGGCCGCATATGTTAAGGCTATGATAGACTTTATAGCAGCTATGTTAGTAGGTGGTTTTGGATGCGCGAGCCTATCATAGCATGCTTTCCAAACAACAATCGTAGATTAGAATTTTATAACGTATTGTATTAATTAAAGGTAACATAAAAGGTAAGTGGCAATTGAATTACGTGAGCGATTGAGCTATATAATTGTCTAACTTTTTCACAATACGACCACAGTGTACATGAGCCTTGATACTACCTGCATCTTCCACGGATTAGTCAGCGCTAGACGTCAGCGTTCAGTGTTTATTAATGGTAAACGATTTTTAAGATTTCTTTCCCGCCTATTTCTTTGCGGTTTCGTTAGCTACGTTTGGCGGTCTTTGTAAAACTTTCCCCCTGCAATCTACAACACAATGCTGAACGAATAAACAACGTCTACGTTAATGAGTCCCATGAGAGGGGGAAATGGGGCTGAGGTTGAAGCTAGCGGGAACTCTAAGCTTATCCGATTCGTAATCGCGTCATAAAACCAAATACGCCATCAACTAAGCGATTCACCTACCGACGTGAATGCAAATCTATCGGTCGATTGACTGTTGTATCGTGTATGCGCTAGGCAGCGGCCAATACGGCATTTACCCGAAGAACACGATTTGGGACGAACTTTCTCGTTCGACCCTTGCCAACCTCATGCGCCCATCTCCGCTCGCTTTGACTCTTGCTACGAGTCTCATGAACGAGGTGCATTAGCTGATATGTAGGCACTGCTGGCATTTCGTACATTGAAAAGCTGGCGACGACTCACTGTAGCATAATATCCAGCAATAAAGTGCGTACACGTCAACGGACATTGATTTGACAGGGAGACGAAGGGGAGGTGTAATCGCGAATCGACGCCAGATGGCGCCCATATAATTTAGCTTTACGGCACAAATTACTGATAGCAATAGGTATACACGTAGCGACGGAGGCCAGCAAACGAATACGTTAGGACAGAAACATATATAAATCGCATCGAAAGTAGTAACTCAGCTCTGTGTAAAATTGTTCCATGCACACAGATGGAGCCCTGTGTACCCATGGCGATTTAGAGAGCCTTTAAAGAATGTTGACGACGACAATAATGATGGTAGAGCCGAAGCCGGACATAGTAAGGCCGTCAGTATTTAGTCAATAACAACGTAATGATTTGCTGCGCTACGAGCACAGACAATATAATAGGTAGATTCTACTACATTCTGCTGATAGTAGAATACAGTTCAGCACGTGGGTCGCCTGATGGCGTTGTGGTAGCATGTCAGCCTTCTACACCTAGGGACAGGCAAGGTTGTTTGATTTAAAACTGGGTTTAATCACAGTTTTTTTGGGCCAGCCGCCAACGGCAAAGCGTAAAACTCGGAACATTTATTAGCAC
This sequence comes from Varroa jacobsoni, assembly GCF_002532875.2. Classification (NCBI taxonomy): domain Eukaryota; kingdom Metazoa; phylum Arthropoda; class Arachnida; order Mesostigmata; family Varroidae; genus Varroa; species Varroa jacobsoni. The sequence continues at coordinate 17,600 of NW_019215179.1, read as the reverse complement.
GCGTACTCCAGCACCTAAATAACTATAAAGGGTAATGAACATTGTGCGATCCAACTTGCTGCCGTCATCGCTTTTTCTTTGGTGGTGATAAACGCATTTTGTGTAGCCGTCGGCATCGAGTTGACGTCGTACCCAGTGCCTAGCAGGGCTCACTGGTATAACAGCAGCAGCAGCAGCAGCAGTAAACATGGTATCGAAGAACAACTGAAAGCTAGCTTCAGGCATGAAACCGAGAAAGCACGTAGGCCCTCGCTCGCTGGCTGGCTGGCTCTTGGCTGCAGAGGCAGAACCAACTTCGTTTAGGCCTGCGATCATCATCGTTTCCGTATCCCCAAGTGACCAAAAGTCGTCCGAAGCGGTTTCATCACCGAAAACTTGTGTAACCCCCATTCCTGTTAAATGCTATCCAGCGCTCGCCTGCCCATTTGGTCCGCCGCTTTTAAACGTTTTCGTTCGCATCAGAGAGCAATAGCAGCGGAGGTTGACTGATCCCGTTTCTCCACAAGCGTGTGGGTCGATTGTCTGCCCCCCAGATATATGTACAGGGACGAAGGGGTCTGAGCTAAGCGAGTAGTAGTACTAGCGTCGCTGATGGTACCCCGAGTAGTGTGGACCGCCCCTACAACTTCACGTTTTCTCTTAATGGCTAGCGCTCTAGCAGTGCTTTTATGGCTGGCCTCATAGGCTGGCGGTGAGACATAGGTAAGATTTTGACTGACCACAGCGGCCCGGCGGTTTCGTTGTACTGCCGCTCTGTGGGATCTACGCAGGGGTCTAGCATTAACGTGTACCGTATAACAAAAGTCCGTGTTTATAGTTCTGCTTACAATCGTTAATATGCTGACGACAAATCAGGCACATGCGAACATGCTATGTATAGTCGTGTCAGCCAATTAAGAGATGCATACTGTAGGCGTTAGTACTGCCATTGCGTTTTTGATCAATAAGACAACTCCGTGCGGTTATCATGGAATCTAGTCGCTCAACGAGGAATGCGTTAATCAGTGAGATATAAAAAAGGAAGATCGATGTTGAAAAGACCAAGAGAAACATGTCTTTCAATGGACCAAGAACTACTTTGATAGGGAAAAATAGTTAGCGGGCGTGCTAAGCCTCGTAAGCTATCAATATGGGACCATTTCTTGACAAAATTTCCCAACTGTAGTCTAAGTATTTTATTGCCGGGATAGTTTTTGCAAAAATTCATTATATAATCATATATTGATTGAATATTTTTTACTTCGATTAACGGCGGTGACTTATCGCTGATGTGAGAATTAGAGGTGAGATCAAAGCCATTAATCGATATACATGAAAATTCATTCTTAAAGCGTATATTAATTATGTCGTCCCTTCTAGGAACGTTGCGTAAGAAGGACAAAATTTTATTTCTTATTAGGAAACTTTCTTCCACTTTAATGGCCGATGAGTATCTTTTTTTGAACCATGTTCCTTCCATTGACCCCAGCCGAATGGCTGGTACTCTCTCGCTATAGGCATTCCGTCTTTAACTTTCAAGTCTGCTTGGATCACACCAGACGATCTTAATAATTTTCCATCAGCATGTGTTGTAAACCTTTCTCAACGTCTATTTTCGGTTCTACGTATACAACTCTGTATAGCTGATAAGCGATCAGACTCGCCGTTGTTTGTATATTACAGTATAGATGGGTAAAGCGTGCATTGTAGAAAAAAGTTAAACTAAATAATCGAATGTACGCCTTCCTTCATTGGCATGCCTAAAGTGTGCTACTAACAACAAGGTTGCAGCTAGAATATCGCGACTTACTCGGCATCAGACACTTTCGTTAGGGACACGTTATGGTCTGGGTTCGAACCAGGTCGTAGACAGACTTTGTTCCGTCTAGCTAGCAGCCAGCCATCTGTCTAATAGAATGCGATGTCGGACGTACAAGTAGATTATACTATATATGATTAACATATCGCGCCGCAAAGGTACTAGGTACGTCTACGTATACGTTCAATATCAACGTTTTCCACTACGTTCAAATAAATGCTCACTGTTATTGCTACAACTTTCTAAGCGTAGGGCAAGTACCGTTGGCGGCCCCTCGCTCTTATCGGAAACCATCTGTATGTTAATGTAAGCAAATCTATATGTTGATATCGACAGTCGCCTAATTTTTCGTTCTATACATGTTGATGTCTACTCACGGAGACATTGAAGCTACGATAATAATAAAGAACTTTTTCAAAAACTTCGCATGCTGCTCAGACACAACCCCGCATAACCTTTCAATCACGTACTATTCGTATGTTGAATAGCGACCAGGTACTAGAGGTTTCTTGCACAGCACTCATTGAAGGAGCTGTCTGGATTTGATATCGAGGTGACTAACCGCATTCAAACCCACGGAGTAGGGCTTCGGCTACCCGGCCAAACCCGTAGTGAATGAACATGATCTACTTGTCTATGCAGTGGTTAGTGAATGGAAGTTTCAAACAATTAGTTTTTTTTTCCGGTGAGCATCATCGTCGTACCACCACGGGTGTTGTGGCAACCTAACCCAAAATAAGGATTTAAGGCTTTTGCGTGGAGCTAACAATCAAGTTACCTAGCTTAGTTCACTTCTATTCCGTAACGTACTTCTTTTACTGAATTGCTTGAATCACCTCCTAACAGACGTATATTGGCAAGATTAATAGTAGTTTAAGAGAGCTTTCGCTGAAATTAGATAGCGGTCGCAGATCAGTTTTACGTACTTATGAAATAGACGGTGGATTTTCAAAAGAATATTGATTGTTTTTAGTTAGAGCGTTTCAGAGTCACATATGCCAAGTAATAGGCGTCGGGTGGGTGTTAGGACCATTTGGAGATCGATATTGTTCCCGCATTGCTAAAATGCATGTGGTCAGACTTAAAATAGAGTGCCTTAGGGGTAGATGAAATTTCTTTACGCTATAATCTAAAATGTTATTACAATAGAAGCTAAGGTCCCACTTAGGCCCTCAAAAAATTGTGTTGCTTATGGTCAAGATGCGTTATAGGAAAAAACGACCCAGAGATGTCGCTTTCGTCCCCGAAATTTCGAGGTAAAAGGCCTTTTGTAGTTATCGGTCAACTATAAAAAAAAAAAGCTGATGAAATTATCGTGAAAGCTACACGAGACCGACCACGAGTAGCCATGATATCGCCAAGGAATTAAACATTCACCACTAAAATAGTTATAAACCGGTGATGAAAACTGGCCTTGAAGAAGGCTTGATGTTTAGGTGCGACACATATTGACGTAAAAAAAAAATTACTGGATTGTATATTATCTGCGAATCTCTATAGAAAGGTAAGAAGATTAAGGCATTTTTAAAGCGATTGGTCACGGGTGATAAAAAAACGAATCACATCACAGCAATAATGTAAAAATGGAAAAATAAAAGGAATACTCTATAATCTGTGAAAAAAACTCAAGCTACGCCGCAGAGGTGAATGCTACGGTGTTTGGCGAGATCAGGAAAAAATCGTGCTACCGTCTGGCAAAACGATTGATTCGAATATCTACTGTCAAAAGTTAACAAGGCTATAATAAACCGTTGAAAAGGATCGCCCGGAACCAATGAACAAAGGGAGCGTCGTTTTCCGCAACCATCACAACGTCATACGGCATATATTTTTGGCTAGCTGGCGAAAATTGAGAGAATCTGGATGGGAAATTTGAATACATCCGCCCATACCTTGCGCCTTCCGACTATCGGCTGTTTTTGTCTTTGCAGGACTATTTTCATGGTGCTAATTTAATAAGTAAAAATTAAGAAGTGGGGAATCATTTTCAAAATTAATAGCTGCCTATATGGTTGCCATGGTGTTCCATAGATCTATGAGGGATACCCTAAACGGTTTTTGAAACACGCTTTAGCTCTGCCCTTGTTGTTTGTTAAATTTCTTTGATCTATTTTTCTTTGTTCTTTAGGCGTTGCTTTAATTCAGGAGAAAGGAAAAAGCTCTAAGGGCTAGATCTAGTGATTACGGAAGCAGAAGGAGCACATAGAATATGTTTTTTTTGGAGCAAATACGATACAATTAGCGATTTGTAAGATGGTGTATGTATGATGTACGAAAAACCCAACTACTTGAGTTTATATTTTTGAACAATGTTTACTTAAATCTTAAATTTTGTTCCATTAAGAGTCCGAGGAGCTTTCAAAACAACAAACATCCTCTTGTCTTCACGTCAGGCCGCCCGCCTACGTCGTCACCTATCACTTGGAGTAGATACGGTTCCCTTTTAAATGCGTTAGAGTTCTTTTGTGGATGTTCTTTCCGCTCGTTATCTGACATTTTTTTTTAGCTGATCAAATCCGCATAAGGTTAGATCCACTACTATAGTGGAGCAAGATCACTGTAAGCCGTATTCTGTGCGTCCGAGCACTCTTTGTCAATTTTCTAACTCAATTTGACAATTTCGATTGTTATTTGCTATTTTACAACGTTTAGCAAGCTTATAGTAAAGCAGCCCCTTCAGATCCCGTGCAGTCATTTAAGTTTTCGACGTAAAAAGTTCCTCAAAATTTAACTACCCTTTTGTGAACCAGATATTGTAGTAATTCACGTTCACTTAGTTTCTTCTTGCCGACCCTTTAGAGAAATTAGTTCTATTCCTGTCGTGCAAGCAAATATATGCATAGGTTCAAGCGGTTGTCACTGGCACCTTTACTAGGTTCATGCAAAGTCCTATTTGGTGACCTTCTTTAGTACACATGCGACGGCCAACACTTAGCTGTGTAGAGAACTGTTGAGCAACTAGGCCGAATTTTTACGCAAGAGGGGGTGCAGTTCATCTGCATTCCTCTTCTTGAAGCCATTTCAAGGCCGGTTGATAATTCAAATCGACCTCCCCAGTTCTAAAGTACTGAAACCAGTTTTGGCAAACGTTACCAGGTATCACTCATTTTTACTCAATGTCACACATAACTACTGCTGGCCCACACACGCTTTTTTTGCAGACTGCTAATGAAGAATTTTATATGGGATACACCATGTTTGGATTGCTCAGGAAACCGTCCTGAAAAGATCCAGCCAAACTGTAAACAAAAATGCCAAATTGAAAATCGTATGGATGAATAAAATTTGGATATATAAACAATAATATATTCTATAGGTTCTATATCGGCCAGCAGAGTATCTAGTCACATTCGCATGTATGCCCCTTCGTTGGAAATGCGGGCCAACAAAAAAATTCCTTTGCTATGGCATAGAATTTTATGCAGTGCGCCCACCCTTTTGTTCGAAAGAAACAGAAGGAAACCTGAAACGCAGAAGATACTCGGGAGAAATTCCGTACGCTTGAGTTGCCCTGTGGCATTTGTATTTGTGCCGTACCTGGGTTCCCTTAGCCTTCGAAGGTAGCTTAGACAGTTACCTGGTAGCTCTTGTCGAGTGTCTTCTTACGGAACCAGTGTGCAGTCCAGATCTAACCGCCTCTAGTTTTCAAAAATTACCCATTGTGCTCTACCCATTATGGTCAGTGATTTGCCTTTCGATGTGTTATGCATAGTTACCAACTATGGTCAGTGTTGTTCCAGCCAACATCCGATAGATATGCATAATTAGAATATCCATCGTATCATTTGCTAGACAAGCCGCATGCATGGACAGGACAGATTGTATGGTCAGTATGAGTGTTAGTCTGCACGTGTATTGCGATAGAAACAGCCAATTTTATTTATATACAATGCTATTAATTTTTATGTGAACCTTTCAGACCAGCTTTTCACGTCGTTCTATCTACGAGGGCCTATATGGAGCATGTGTTACCATTTACGTCGTACGGGAAAAACGTAATATTTTTTTTTTGTTCATATCAGTAGCTGAAGTTTTAATTCGCCTCGACTCCAGATTACTTACTAACTAACATCCGACTGCATATATGTCTATGCTATGCTTGATGAGGAATTGCCTTCTTCAAAACGTCGACTTTACGCAAAGATGTTTGTATGCAGAGTAAGTACGCGATAAGCTTCTAGAAAACATCCCTCTTCTCAATTGCTATATAATATGTATTAGGTTTTGTAAGAGCAAAGAATCTGAGTAGACCAAGTGGGTAAAAGTGGCCACAAGCCGTATGCCAAAACTCAATTGAACAAGCAAGTTTTTTCTTATTATTCCATCCGCAACTAATACAATTTATGGCGCGTTAGCGGCAGTCGACGAACGAGAAATAGGAACAAGCGGCTGGAGGCGCAACAAGCCTGATGCAGTAATATACAATATAATATACTGGCAAAGCTAAAGGCGCGAAAGAGACAAAAAGATAACTGATATTTTGTAGTTTTACGTTTGGTACTGCCGTTAGGTATTTTTTGCGGTACAAAACCAAATGTGTCTACGCTTAGCTTGCGTTACATTAGACCATTTCATTTATATATCTCATATCAGGTATACAGGTCACCACCGCACCGCTATACTCAGCCGGATAGATTGACACGAGTTAGTACAGGATGGCGAGCATCTCTGATCGGTACGATGGCAACTCTTTTGGACTGCTGATGGTTAATGCTGGGTGGCCGGAGTATGCCTGTGAACGCCCTAGTAACATCTATACGAGCGTTTAAATATGCATCTGTACGTATTTGTACCGTTAGCAACAACAAAAAATTATTGAAACTGATTTTCCTGTTTTTTGTGCAGGAGCTTGCAAGCGACATTTTACATACCGGATTACTGGTAGATAACTTCCGACACAGACCTAACGACCGACCTAGGTACAATTTGTGATGCATTTAGGTATATCCGGATTATAACATGATTATTTGTAATTGAAAGTCTACGTTAGATCCCAACGAATACGTTGACACCCTTTCTTAAACTGAAAATAATAATAACCCTAATAACTAGCTGGAACCACGCGACCTTGATAATACGTCACAGGACCGATCTAGAATCCTTTTTCAAGCTGTGGTAGATCCACCAAACTTGGACGAAAACTTCTAGCACAACAAACTTTCGCTTAAAATCTAACATACATCATTAGGAGTGCTTCAAGGTTTCTTTTACCGAAACTGTCTATTATAATCTGTAAAGCTCGCCTCAAATACTGGCTTTTATCTTTGTGCTACCTAACTGCACTTCAGAACTGTCACATGCTAAAAATGGGCTTTTACCTTCGCAGAAGCAAACTTCAGTATTACCCTCTTATCGAAAAGACTCACTTTGTTACTTTGACAGAATCAGTTTGTGCTGAAATTGAGCGACTCGGCCTTGAGCCCATCTCGATTTCGTGGAAGGCTTTAGAGACAAAATCCCACCACTGAAATAGCGTGGCAGACCCGCAGTAGACTGCGAGGTCTCTTTTTGCAGCAGAGTAATACAATTCAGGCCGAATATCTTTTCAATCCTATTTTACCATTTCTGTTCTTGGTGCAACAAACAACTTTTAAATCGAACAAATAAGGGTTTTGTTGAAGACGTTGGTGTCTTTTCTTTGCCACTGCGGATTCGGAAGTTATTCAAATCTCCCAAAAATAAGTGACTGAAAGTTACAAATGTTAAGTTAATCGCCTCGGACTCTCCAAATGCTTGCGTTTTCAATACATATCAGTATTCGTACATGAAGGAGACTGTGCTAATCCTTAGTTAGATCGTCTAATGCAAATATTCTATTGTTTTCAATTTATTCTTTGATCGTTATCGTTAATGGATGGCCCACATTTCTAACAACGGCCTGAATAGGCTTTTATTATATAGTTTTTTTTATTGAACTACCGCTTTCTATACATGCTTGAATTGTGTCCATATCGACCTATGGCACATGCAACTTAAAGCTAACCAAATTACGCCCATTATCATGATATAGTCAACTGAGAAATAAGGCCCTAAAAATTAAGTTGCCGGTTTCGACTAAGGCAAGCTTAAAGCTGCAAAAAGAGGCGTGAAGGTTTAAACTTGGTTACGCCAGAGAAACTTAAAAACTTGTAATTTCCAGCATTAAACAAAGCAACATTGGGCCCGCAGATTAAAGCGCCGTGGAAGTCAGTATTGTCTGTTAGTCTTTAGCTTTTTTCGTGATCGTGAACAGAACCTGATGAAAATAATTCAGCAACCCTGGGTTATCTTTTCCTAGATAAACTAAAAACACTTTGGCTTCTCGGAATATATTTCTATTCCTGAAAACGAACATAAAATTAATCATTGCGGTACCCGTTATTTCTATCGCTGTCCAATTGATCTTCCTTATAAATTCCTTATGTTACATTTTCTATAAATAACTAAGAACCTCCTAACGAAAGTCGCAATGACTACAATTGTACATGCTATCCCTTCTATACAGCCAGTGAAAAGCTCTATTTCTAGTGAACAAAAGAATTGGCTGCGGCCCTTGTCCCTAATACGGCTTTGGCTGGCCCTCTGTTGTCTCTTTTGAAGCCAACAAAATACTTGAGGCTCGATTTCTTCCACTTTGTCAGAGGCAAAGGAACTGCCCCCTAGCGCGTACGATGATGGAATTTTAAGGATAAATATCAGAAGGCCTTGTCGTGGCGTATCAACGAGGATGAATCTATATAGTAAATATCATTTCTGTGCACCACGTTCAGTCTACCTACCATGGCAAAGGGTCTAAGAAAGTCAGTTGGGAATTTTGATTGGGAAACATTGAACATCCCTTTCTAACAGGTTCCCCATCTCCTTCAGAGTCATCATTTAGAGAAACAGAACAATATGGTGAGGCGTCTATGGATCTTGACACTCTCTTGGCTTCGCGCTTCTCAAAGGGCCCACAAGTGTGAACGATGCGCAGACCGCAGAGGGGTGCATACTGATATAGCTGGAGAAGATGGCCCTAGTTGCCTCGATGGTAAGAGCTTTTTTGTACTCGAACACAGATAACCCATAGCACAGCCGCCACCCTCTCGCACACCTCGCCATCATCTCCACATCCTTATTACTACCTCAGTCGGTCAGACCGGGAGCTGCTACAAGTCAGCTGTACCAGAAGGAGCTGCTTGCATTTCGTCTAGAGTCTTCAATGAGAATGGACTAGCCTATGTATTCAATGTCGATAGAGAGATAGATAGATAGATTTGGGCTGGAGTGTAGTGAGGGCTGTCACAAGATGAAAATGGGACGGGATACATATATTCGTGTCAGGGCTGGCAAGCGTCATATTTTCAAAACATGCTGAATAAGAAAATCGAAGGTTGTTACCACCCAGATAAGATGATATACCATATGGTGTAGTGATCGTGTCGGTCTGGAGTCAGATTATAGGCAATTCGCTTGTCTGCATCGTGGGATATGTTTGTGAACTTTTGGGGCTATGATGGCGTAAACGCGACATGGGAGGTATAACACTGTGAAAAAAACACCCCCAAAGTATGATTGCTATGACAGAGCTTCAGTTGCTGTAAGAATTCATCAAACTGATTTTATGATATGGTAGATATACAGCTGCAAACTAGAAATAATTTATTTAGGTATTGTAAGTAATTTTGTATGATTTTTATTCTTTCAGATCAATAGGATGTAAAATTACAGTACGATGTACAATTGTAGTAGGTTACAGACTGAAAATGTGACGTGCTAAATTTCCATTAGGCAAGGTTTACATTAGGGGTAATGCAACCGTGTCGGCTTTCTTCTTTGAGGAATCGATTTTTGCTTGTTTCTGCATTACTAATTATCACCTATTCCTAAGTAATATAATAAGTGAGAATTACAAGTAACAGCGTTTATGGGTCTTCGTATCTGGGGTTTCTTCAACAGATCTATTAAAGGTATAGCAATCATTAACCTTAATAAGAAAATTTGATTCTCCTTAATTCCCTATTTTTCCGGTTCTTAATATCTGTTTTTTATTATTAACACTGAGGTGGTTGTCAGTTATAGAAACGCGGCTATCGTGAAATACGCCTACTTAGAACTAGAATAGTTCATTCTTTTATTATATTAATTATATTATATTAAATATGTGATAAAAAAAATTGAACAAAACCATAGCTTTAGATTATTTAATTTAATAAAAAATTAAAGCACAGTCAAATGGAGCTCGCCTTTTTTTGCTTTATTAAATAAACTGAGATCTGGTCGGCGATTCACCTCCAAGTTTAGGATGTCCACTAAGACATATCGAAGTACATATCGAGATATGAAGTAGCTGCCAGGCATACATACAGTATTAAGAATGAACCAACCAAGCCTTTGATCAAATATATTTATTTTAAAAACTTGTTTTTTTAAGCTCTCGAACTAATAGAAGTATTACCACTGCATAAACCCTACACATATTCGATAAATATAGCAAGTGGAAAATTTAGTTAAATAGACTACGTTGCCTGCTTTAGGATCATCCGCAAGCTCACGTCTTCGGAAATTCGTCCGTAGAAAAGTTTTTGCCGCCATGATTCACTCTCGTTCCATAGTGTTCATTGATGCCCCATATATCGTTATTTAGGAATATATGGAACGAAACTGAACTCGATTACAAAGAACAACTCTTGCTACGGAAGAAACAAATATAATACTGTGTTCTCCAAAAAGTTTCCTATCGTGTGATCTTTTTCCTATATAGCCGCCAAAGGCGGGACTATATGAGACAGTACTGAAGCTACATAAAGCAGGGATGCTTTCTTGCTAAGGAAGCAATGTTGGTAGAAATGCTGGCCTTCTTAGAACGGCCTATGACCACTTCTAGGAAAAATGACATCTTATAACCATTATCATTGCTAAGATTGTATTTTGTCTACATATCAACTCTATACTGTAAATTCAAAGTATAAAAATCAGATACCGTGTTCATATATTATGTTGAACTAGGACGCCGTAGATTTGTACTTGTTGTGCCAAATTTTAATACCTCTATGAAAAGTTAGTCCTTTTAACTTATATGTCAAAGAATTTACCTGTATATATTTTTAATTCTCTGTCAGATTAGCGACCAATGATTTTCTGTTTCATGTGTCCTGTGAGATAATAGAACTTAATGTATTGATGTGAGTTGCTATAGCTAGGCTTCACTTTTAAGGACAAGGAAAGTTTGGTAGATGTGCGTATGTCACTTTTCTAAAAAGCATCTGCTGTACTAACCTACACGTACATCCACATAACTGATACAAACAATTAATTTTTATTATGGTCATGGAAGCAGCAAATCATCCGAATAAAAATGATACAAAACAGTACTTAAACAATGGTTTCCGTTGTCAATCCATTATGTATACGTGGTATTTAATTAGCCAGATACCACTGCTGTTGTTATACAGAATTTCATCCATGCCTTCTTATCCTAACGTTTCTTTTGTCTTCGTCGCTTTCAGGACGGACCTAACGGACGTTGAGCGTTCGCTATTCATAGGATATGATATATGACGCTATATGGCGCTCACCAGCGAGAGGCGAAGCGGCTAAGAAAGATCAACATGGCGATGCCGTAGTGCGCCGTGGCACGATTAGAGAGGGGCGAGGCTAAGACAAGAGCATCATCTCACGAGTCCGCTCGTCTTTTGTACAGTACGGTTCCTGCTGCTACCGCTGCTTCGCCGTTAGTGGTAACGTTTCTCCTAAAACTCCCACTGCTAAGGTTCTGTATTGCCATTCTCCCTTCACTGGGTGCTGGATGGCCAACCGGTGACGCACCGGCTAGAGCAGGATATTGAGGCGGTGGGTGGCTGCTGTTGTCACCATGGTACTGCTGGTCTAAGGTATTCTGGGCCAACTCACACAAAAACCCCGGATACCGACACGCGGTTCTTGGTGGACAGGTTGTTCTTAAATTATAGGGGATTGTGGAACAGGAGAAGGAAATGCTTGCACATGCCTGAAATGTGTTAGACCGTCTGGCCCTGTGCGCTGCCTGTGCCATAGACGTGCAGAAGCACTGCAATGGGTACAGCGGCGGCAGAAACTAGACTATGATCCAGAATGGATATGATCGTATACCAGCTCTATCATCTCCGCCTGCTTGCTTGTGAATTAATTCATCACGTTATAATGACAGTGACCGGGATGGCTACAAGGCGACAACAATGAATACAGCTTCAGTTTTCCTTATTTCATTTCTCTTCGCAACTTGTTATTCCCTTTTGACCGGTAGACGCAACAGTGTCCGGCGCTGACCAGCTCTAGAACAGGCGCTCGTGTAAACCGGGTTACTAGGAACGGGCCAGTTACAAAAGAGGGGGGGAGGGGGGGGAGGGAGTAAGGGGTAAGGCTGACATTGCCTCGCCAGCCCGTCGCAGACCGCTTTCTGCGCTGACGTCAACACTCAACATCATTTGTCACCCGGATAAGAAGAAACCGGCGCAAGATGGCCTGCCAGCCGCGGCTGCAAGGGCCATTCACATATGCGCACACAACACACGAGCGTACCCGTTCACTGCAAAGCCAGTAATATATAAATACAAACACACAAGGAACTCAGATACACGCGGGTTGACTAGGGCAGTCATGCAGCAACGTCTACATGCAGGACAGATATGAAATCGAGAAGAGTACGAACACATTTCCGGGCAACTGGCTGGAGCAGGAGAGATAAAATGGATCTGCTGTAAGGCGCGCGATGACGTCAAAAAAGGAAGCGATCAACTAATGACAGCCCGACTGCTGAGGAGCGCCACCAGAGCGAAAACACCAAACGTTGCTAACACATACACCGACGGGCGAGTTTGGATAGATGCACAGACGACGGCGCTGCAGACGGAAAAAAAGCACGAATACTCGACGTTGTCGCGTATTGCATCCGCTCGTTCGTGGGATGTCGCTGCTTGCCGTCAGGATACCTTGATCATCGTGATGCGTCCCGTTCTTGTCATCAAATGAAGATGTCCTCCAAGGAATGGAGCGGAACATTTTGGTATCATTTCGACAAATTATTCCAATATGAGAATAAGCCGTGAGAGCGAGAAGTTGCGAAAGGCGAACAGCGACAAGAAGTGTCGCTCACAAAAGCGTACCTTTCGGTTAGGGAAACAAGGTCAATATCTGGAACATGTGCGCATTATGTGCATCAATACGTATCACGTAACACATCTGGAATAGTTACGGATTTATCGAGGACTAATGATGCTGTTAGTTCCAGTGTGACATTTGAATGCAACACATAGAAAGCTATAACTCGGTACATATGCAGTAAATATGTGAATCTGTGGTGTGACAACGTACGCTCATGGCCGGGACACTACATAATCCATGACCGATAATGGGTGGATCACAGATGCACTGCTAGTACGTAAATCTTCTTGCTAAAAATACGCGAAATAGCAGATCTGGTTCACAATCTAAGTAGGCAGAGCTTATAAAAAGCAGTAATAATCACGCCGCCTAGCATTCCTATATATCCCGTTCGTAGCTATGTGGACTTCCTATCAGTCGTGACGCAGGAGTAGTCTGATTGGTTTTTGTACCTCAGTTATGATTCCCTTCTTACTCCCACAGAAACCGTCTACGTGTTCTTATCCAGTGAACACTTCTCGAGTTGTATAACAATGAGAAATGTTATCATTTTTTTACTACGCTAGGCAACCAGTCTGTTCAGGGAGTTTTCTGTCAAACACTATAGCATATATAACTGTCATACACCATTCGAAGATCTAGTAATTAGAAGAATATCTGTTTTAAATTCACAGTTATCTTTCTTTATTCGACGTAACGTAATGGCACAAACCAGTGGTCAGGACAATGACAACTTTGCATTAAACTGGGCACAGAGCGATGGAATTTTATTGGTCCGAGAACTTCCTCTGGTTACCGAATAACCGATATACCCGTTATCTTCCAATTACCCGATATCTCTATATTAAACTAGCACGCGACAATGCTGAATCCTAATAATGGATTATAGCCGTCGCAAAATTAAGTGCCATGCACGCCCGCAGATCTGCCTACATGACAATCTTGCGTAGGAAGACACGCTAAAAGAAATCGGTCTATCTGGCTAGCTCAACGGATGATTGCTTCTCATCTGTGAGATACAACTACATTTCAAGATATATACGTGTGACTGAACCACGACAAAAATCAAAGGCTCATTTTATATACGAACCTTCGCGATAAAAGTCCGACTTCAAATAAATTTCGTTTTTGTAAGTATCTGTTTAGGACTAATGGGTATATGAGCAAGGTTGTCCACCGTTGTGTACATATCTATCCGTTCTTGGCAAATTCGAACGGGATTGTATCCTATAACGACGTTTACGTGGGGCTTTGCAACTGTCAGCGGAAGTACAAGTTATCCGTCGCGCTTGGGTAGTAGCAACAAGACTATGTGCCATGCAACAACAACAACAACCAATGACTAGAGCCTTAGTTCTCTTGATTTTGCTAGCTAAAGAGATACAGACTGGAGCCAGGGCTGGACATGGCCCGAATAAGTTTTTCGTAGTACAAACGCGTCAGCATATCGAGCTTTGCCGTCTTCCCCACCTAGTTTCATTTCTTCCTTGGTCATCGCTGGTACTAGAACGACGTTCGGGTCTGATGCGGCCGTCGAGTCCGTTTAGCGTTCCCTCGGAAATGAAAACGACTTTACATTGTACGCAGCGTTACCACAGTACGTACCTTACTGAGCCGCCTGTCAGTGCTTACAAATAGCCCATGCACAACTGAGACGGCGAAGGCAGCCACGGGGCCGACAAGACTGGTGCCCAAATCAAGTACACCCAGATTATTTGACAGCGGTGTCAGGCGTGCGCCCTCATTCCCATGTTAGGTTTCGCCCTGCTTTTCATCGCATAATGACGACTCGTTTGACGACTGCAGCCCGGTGAAAGGTCATCGCATCGCGAGACTTTGCTTGATTAGTCTGCTGTGCTAAACAGCAGTTGAATTTTACTCACATTTGTTTGTCCGCTGTCAAGAAGGCTAGCCCTGCTTCTTTGCAGGACAATTCATGCCCCTGATATTGTGATCTTACTCTGTGTGACGCTCTCGCCGGCTACTGGCAAGGCTGTTATTGTCAATAATTTTGCGGGTGTACAGTCCATGCACCAATTCAGTGTTCTTTTTCTGCTTTGTTGTATTGTCGATTCTATTATTATTCTGTTATTACTGGTGTTGTAAGAGAGAGAAGCTGACAGTCGAATGAGAAGTTAGCGCAGAGCTAGGTAAAGAGAGCTGCAAATTGGCGCAGGCCATGTTTAAGGGTCCGTGTTTGCGTCAGACGTACGCGCGTCGATCCTTCAGCACGTCGGACAACACGTCGCCTCCAGTGGAGTCTGTCTACCCAGCAATGCATATATGTATTCAATAAACACAATGCACGAAACTGTTCTTTGATCTATCTCCTCCTCTTCCTGGTTTCTAGGTACGCTGGATGATTTGGCTGTTATGATTTGCAATGCAATTTGCAGTGCGGTGACCCTTCCTTTAAGCTGCAAAGGTCCGCGAATAAGAGCAATTACTCTGACGCACGAAAAAACGGGCTCATATAATGGACGATCAAGCTCAGTGACGTAACCGTAACGGTCAGACGGCCTAGGTAAATGTAACACTGTGTCTACACTATCTATAAACAAATGTACAAGGGAAATGGTTAATAAATGTTTGTTGTTTTCTATTCTAGAAACGTTGGTCTTTGCCTCGAGCGACCCATGTCGCTTTCCAGTATTGAATCAACATGGACGTGTTATCTTATATCTGTTCACTATGTTAATAAGAAAATTGCAAGCGATTGAAAAATTCGAGGAGTTACAGTATTTAATGCTTTGTGGCACGACGCTTTACGGTAGTAAGTCTACACGCAATGTTAGCCTTATATACATTATTTTGTATAGTCGTTTCAGCTTAATAAGCGCATTCTCTAAGACTACAAAGTTCTCTACTTAATTTCATGCATTGCATAAATTAGCCCCCTCATCATCACAACAAACTTTGACGAACAACATAAAACAAACATAAAAAAAGTCTGTAAAAGACGGCAGACAGCGTTTTCTGGTCAGCTGCTTTAGCTGACCACGTTGCTCTACTAGGACGGCAAAGGGATCACTTGTCACCGGTTTGAACACTTCCGTGCACATGGTAAAACGCTGTTTGCGTTCTCCGTCTAATCCCCGCGCTGTCAGTTTTGTCTTTATGGTCGTCAGCTTGCACAGCCGATGCATTTCCGAGTACACAAGAATAGATCCACACATAGACAACGCTAGACCAATAGAGAAATACATGTGCCCGCCAAACTCATCTTTTCCTTTTTGTTCGTAATAAAGCCGTATACTCCATCTTATACCACTTTGTCCACCAGATATAACCGAATCCGGCCACAGGTTTCGCCACCGATATCCACTATGTCTTCTGCTATCCTTTTTTCTAACAGTGTCTCCTGTGCTCTCTGTCCTTGTTGGGCTTAGGAAGACGCCAGGCCACCCCAGGCCCTCAGTTCAGCAGTTGGACATTACGTCCTTTTGTGGTACCCTGCCTTTTTCCCTGTGCCCATTTTAGGCAGCATCGTCTGTTGATGCTTCTTCCCCGCACTTCTACTGTTATGCCATTTTACTCCCATATAGTCCCTAGCCATGGATGGAAAACAGATCCACGACTTGTCGGTTGTTTTCCTTCTCACTCTCTAGTGCTATCTGTTCCTCCAGTTTTTCATTCTGTTTCTCATTGCCCCGCTACAAGGTTCCTTTTTTTCGAGACTGCTTCCTTCTGCTTCTCCTTTGAGGTCCAATCCTGTGCAGCAGCCCTATCCTATTCTGCAGGCGGTGTCGGTTGATGGTATTGGCCTGAAGACCGTACGTACATCTTGCCGGACGTAGTAGTACTAAGGCGATCGACAACGAGAAGATGTTGAGAAGGTGCGAATGGAGCAGGACTACTTTGAAGGCCGAGTTGTATATTGTTTTCCTTTATCGGGTCCATCTTGACGTCCCTTCAACCACTGCTGCCGCCGTTATCGCAGCTAACATCACCGACGAACCGAACGAGCGACCAACGACAAAATCTAGACAGAAGACAAACTGAGCCTGCCGAAAGAGAACACGGCAACACAAAGCCTCGGCTGGCACAGAGTGCCTGCACAGGCTTGGCCTGTTCTGGAGAAGAGTGGCTGTCAGGGTCTTCAAAGTGGCTATAGTGAGGGAGAACGAATAGCCGGGAGAGCAGGGGACAAATCAACAATCATTTCTACTTCTACCACTGCTTCGACCACTATAGATCTGCTGCGGCCAGTACCTACTGCCATTGGGTCCATTTTTCGGTAAAAGCAACAAAGCACGCAGCAGCAGTGGAGAAGTGTAACGAAGCCAACGCTGCTGTTACGTATAGGGATGGGTGGGAATGGAGAATCTCGTCATGTCATAGTGGCTTTTAGGTGTTGGATGCAAGGCCTTCACTTTAAGGTGACGGCACCGCAACTAAGCTTCGTATCGAAAATATTGTTGCTGCACCCTACGAATAGGAGAAAGGGGAGTGGTACGCGCGGCGATAAAATATTTAAACACGAAACTTGGCTGTGAAAGGGAAACAGAGGGGAACTAAGGGGTATGGGCTGAACCTATTGATTAGTAGAAGATTTGATTAAGCCTGATTAGCAAGGAATCAACAAAGAAATCGGGCAAAGCAGCGGAGCACTGATATGATGTTGAAGACTTCATCGGCTATAGCTCATGACTGTATGTTGAAACTTCAAAACAAATTGGGTTGAAAAATTAAAGACAAAGCT
>NW_019215178.1:0-22801 GCF_002532875.2 Varroa jacobsoni | reverse complement strand
GAGTGGGGGCAGCTTTCGTACAAAAAAAGTGATGTCTTTTTCATCTTCAATAAAGCTAGTTCATAAGATTCAATAACTTATATTTATCAGGAGCAATCTTGTCTATTGGCTCATTCAGATTCTTTGACCCAGTAAGAAAGTATAACTATCGCATCTATATTTATTATTATTTGCCTAATTTCAGTTATAAAAAAAGCGCTAAGTGTGCTAAGCAGTTCATCATGCGATTGCTTCACAGTCGTCATTCTGCATGATCATCTTCTAACGAAACCTAATATAATTATAATTATACAATATACTATACTGTACCATTAAGCGTGAGCGTTCTCAGTGACTTTGTGTGCACAGCGTCTATCGCAGCGTAATTTAATAACATACAAAGTAGGTGCTGATAGACTTATCAAGTAAACTCGTCAATTCTGTACATTTGCGAACTTAAAAGGGATATTTTATTTAACGCGTCAGGTTGATGAGTATTTAAGTCAGCAGCGAAACTGTAGCATTAATATAGTAACCCACACGTACATGTTGAAACTCTGGAGGAGCTAATAGGCTCATTCTTAAACTTTGAAACCTTTATAGAGGAGGGTAGTCGTTTTAGAGCATTTAGCTTCGAAAACTATCAACGTTTCTATAATATATTGACATTATGGTGCTCGACCGCAACACGACCAGACACCAGCTGGATTAACATGAGTCTTTACTTGTTAAGATACAATTGAGTATTATCAAATTTAAGTGCTCGATAGATAGACAAATACAGTCATTCAGCGAAATTTTCTTTTAATTAACATGTGTCTTTCAAATGATTCTTGATGACCTGGATATGGGCTTCTGTAAATAAGGGTCAAAGAGCGGAACACGGACTCCTGACGCAAGATAGTGTAATTTCTTTCTCCTATTTAATCATAGGCATATTATTAACGGTATATTTGGTAAATAACAATGCAAAATGTCAATTTACTTTGCGCTTGTCATTTTTCATAGTTCATATTTATTATGTTATATCCGTCTATAAAGCTATACTTTAAATTTAGATTCCAATCTGGAGATAGACTAATCGACAATGAGATCGATCAATATAATAAGATTTGAGAAAATTGGCTACGACCCACCTTTCCAGATGTAATAATATTCTTCAACACAAAAACTGCACTCGGTTCTTCTATACCCGAACCGGTTAATAGGAAGTGCTGTACTGAAGTGTATATTAATCTAAGAGGAACGGGTAGTTCAATGTTGCATTACGAAAAGTGGTCGCGATGGTGCAGTGGCAGAGCGTTTCCGACGAAGCTGGTGAGCTGGAAACCAGGTGTCATCACGTCCTGTTTTGCATTCATACAAACCAGCTGTCTAAATCAATGGCTAGCGGCCATAGGATCGGACGTCAAATTCGGAGCATCTAATACGAAAAATAACGGCGCAGTGGATACACGAAAACTGTATCGGTATTCATAATGCATTACCTATAGATATCAGGGAACCTAGTTGTCTGCATACAATCGGCATTCTGCACAAACTGTTGTGAATGAACATTTGCCTGTTGTATCATAGCTTAGGTAAATTAAGATATTAAACTGAATAAGTAAACCATCATGTGATTATAGAACATCAAATACTATTGATCATAGAATTAAGAACTAATATACAAATCAGGTGTTTGTATTAGGCTGCTACAGGCAATCTTGTGGACTTCGAAATTGCATAGCTTTTGAATTAAACGCCGCTAGCAGACGAAACAGGCTTGTAAATAGTCAAATCTTCTGGAAACTTGGGGGTGAAAACAAATTGAGTTTTCTCTAAAAAAAATGAGTTAAATAAGAAAAACATCTTTTAGTCTCAAAAAAAATCAGCTCTCAGTAAACAGGTTTTTGTTCCTCAGAAAGTAACAGATAATTCAACGAGGACTGATGAAGACATTAAACAAGGGGATCTTAAACGAAAGCAGAATATGTGAGTAATGCAAACAATTTAAGAACGAAGATTGAAGTATTGAAAGCTAGCGAAGAGGTGACCAGATGTCGGGATTCGAGTGTGACAAGGACACGCCGCTGAAATCGACGAAAATTTTTTGCAAAAGCAGAGCTTGACGTTTAAGGGTTCTGTTGGCCGTATTTCAGGGCTATAACTTGAATATTGCAAATGCGAAAACTGAGTAAAAAATAGGTATCCCGTGAATTGACGCCAGGCCAGTTAGAAATGCGTGCAGAGTGTTCCACGCGTAATTAACGGAATCAACAAAAAATCTACCTGGATTATGCGGTCGCCATAGACTAGATATGGTTTAATTTCTACCGCCAGCCGAAGAAAGACCAAGCGCAAGAAATCGTGTTTGATGGCAATGTCAAGTCGGTTCAAACGTTAGCTGATGGCAATACGTGCAACGGATCTCAACGGCATCTGTTACTATACCATATTCGCTGAAGATGAAACAACGGATGGAGTCCACTATCTGAAGTCCCTCATGGTACCTTGGCACGACAGTCGAAAGCACGAAGTCTAGTTTCTTAATAGTTGTTTAAAGGCCTCAAAGTGTTTCGACAAGCGTGCAAAAATAAAGGAGAGTGCATGCAACATATATTGGAAAATGATCATTCCAGCCTTATTAGTTCAAACGTTATTCAGTTTCAAAGATTCGCTTTTGCCAGTGTGATAGATTGCGGTCTATGAGCTCTCTAACTCCACTTCCTTCAACACTTTTGAAAGAGTATGCTCATGCGTAATCTCGCTCATGCATTACCGCAGGATTGTTTCTTACTAATCACAGACGTCTTTGAAATCTCTTTGGCTATTTATAAATCCTATGTAATAAGTACTAAAAAAAAAACAAGGAGAAGCATCTTTAGCCTTTTCAGTGAGCCTGGTTGTTGTGTTTCTTCGATCCATTTAGCAAAAATATCTTATTTTCGCCTTATCAATCATTTGAACTCCAACTGAATCTTCTGTGAAGAGTTAAAAGGGTTCTGTGGTTACAAAGGATTTCTGGAAATGGGAGAAAAAACTGGGACACT
Source organism: Varroa jacobsoni (assembly GCF_002532875.2). Lineage (NCBI taxonomy): Eukaryota > Metazoa > Arthropoda > Arachnida > Mesostigmata > Varroidae > Varroa > Varroa jacobsoni. Next base: position 19,790 of record NW_019215178.1, on the reverse strand, counting down.
ATTAAAATTCATGCATTCATGGTTACTAAGAAAATATTGACATCAACGATCGATCCGAGACGTACCGCACTAGCCTTTTTTAAACGTTTCCCAACAGAAATATTACAATATGGCAAAAATTGGTTTTTAGTTAGTCTTAGAAACACTGTTCCACGTTGTTTATTCGTTTTAAAAAAATGCAGTCCAAGCCTCTACGCCGATGGCCTTTCTGTTTCGAGTTTTATGTCCGGTGTCGCCGCAAGGCACTCCATCAGACGGTTAGCTCCCAGCTATTTACACCCATAGCCCATTAAACGATTTTTAATGAGTCATTTCCTGCAAAAATGATTCGTCATTAATCGGAGACGAAAACATCACCTGGTCTTTGACTAAATACAGGCATTTTGTAAAAAAAACCATATGTCGGCGTAGTCATTGGCATACTTTGTGGCAACTTAACACACAGCCACAGGTTAATATAATTTTGAGGTCACCAAGCAAAAAATCACGAGATTCTATTAAAAACACAAGCACACTTTAACGATGTATAAAAAAAAAAGATAAATATACTGGGTGTATCGTAATTTTTTTCATTTCTTATTATTCATAGTACGTGCCGCCGCACAGAACGCAATATCTTTCTGCTCAAGGAAAAACACTTTTTCAATAAATATATTTATTATTATTTAACAGCCGACAATTATTTTACATTAATACACAGCAAGAATTTTAAGAACCCAAAGATCAGAGAAAATATACAGGGTGTTTGACATGTTAAATAGTAAGCGAATTTTTTCCTTTTGACTACGAAAGACGTTGGTTAGTCGAGCGATCAGATATCTATTGAAACCTTGTGTTTTTCTTAATCGGTGTTAATGGATCTGTGACACTGGGTAAAGGTTTTCACAACAGGAACGTTCAGAAACAGATCTCCTGAATGACAAGCACGTCAGTTTCATTGAGGAAAAAATTGAGGAACTAGCGTCGATTCCATGTAAACAACCGAGCTGGCCCAAAGGCCGGCTTAGACGGTTGATTGATGGTGTATTCCAGAATGACATTAGCCAAAGTATTAGGAAATGAGCTTCTAGAGATATGCAGAGAGGGAGAGAGAGAGAGAGAGTTTCTGAGAAAAAAGGTACTTTTCTCTCTTTACACATGTATATATAATTCGCACCTGAGCACTTCTTCAGCGGTTTAGCGTAATGCGAGCTGCAGACACAGCAGTTTTCAATCTTTCAATGCTATTTTTTTATACGTATTGCTCTCCTTGCCCGAAGGTGCTCTAGGGTAATGTGTATATATGTATGTCATTAGAATCAATTCGAATAAGATGGTTGGTAGAATCAATACGAGCAGTAATAACTAATATAGAATAGAAATATTCAAACCAGCATATAAATTATGTTTTAGCATCGGTAAAATGCATCGATCGACATTAACTTGTCCTTTTTGGGACGTCGATGCCAATTTTTACATTGAATGAAGCGGACGCAAAAATAAGCTGATTTAGGCGACAAAAACAAGGTGATATGTATGTGTGTATGCTGAATTTCAGCATCCGTATCGGGAAATCAATTAGTAGCAGTGTTACCTCATTTTAGAAGTGATCAGTCCTGCGTAGAGATCTGATTGAAGGGGTTTGCAGAATGCTATGTATATAGCCGTTTATGTTTTCTCTTATCTCACCAAAAGAACTTCTAAATTAGAAAAAAAAAGACTTCTTTTTTTCATGCTCAGACGGTTCTTCCGTTATTTGAAGTCCGTTTCTACGAAGCATCAAATATGGCAATCAACCGCAAGTGAACGACAGGGCATCAGCGCCATTTGCCTTGCGCCGACCATCGTTTCTCTACGCTTTATCTGTCGCTGTTATCTATACTACGGCAAAACAATCGGGCGACACCTTCCTTTGCCGACTCTGATTTATGCAAATGTTAGCCTGTATGTCTTAAAAAGGTGCCAATCCAAAAATACCTGTATGCCTCTCACGGTTTGTTGATGTCTAGATTCGAATGAGCAAAGTAACAGAGGTAGAAAATTGTAGAGATCTATTTAGAAAGTTTATGCTATACAGCATTGGCGGAGCATGCTCTCTCCCGAGCTCACTCTCCACAGGCGATAAACAATCAATCTATAGAAGTAGCAGCGTCTGGATTTTGGGATTGGATACACCTCAGTATTCACATTGAGTCACACCTGCGGTTCGATTTGATGGCTCGAGACAATTTCTAGCCACGGCAATCTGTTCGGTATAGCAGAGTATAGGAGAATTATACACGTTTTATCACAGTCTATGTGTGGTTAAATGTCTGTGTGCAGTGATTTCGTTAGAACTTAAAAATTATCAAGTTATTCCGTGTGCTAGCTCCACTGTACCTGAAATGATTACATGCCTCTCAAGCGGCAGAGTCCTGACTAACCGGTTCATTGATTTTACATGCGGTGATTGCCTTCAGTGATTATGACATGGACTTTTTGTCAGTTATTTGGCTCCAAATATCTGAATTCGGGCAATTTAGACAATAGTAACCCCGCAGCTTATTTTAAAAAAAAGTCTGCCTATCGTTTACATTCGTATATGGCTTCGCATAACTTTCTTGTGGTTAACCATTGATCAGTACCTTCCGTCAATAATAGCTGAGCTAGAGTCTTTCCTGCACCGCTTACCACCGGTGGATTCCATCACAATTTGACACCAAGCGCCGCTCATTAGCCCGTTGTGTATATTTGCACAGTTATAAACAGTCAGTTAGTTTGCGAGCATAACTCCCCCACGCCGCTGCTGTTCACCTGTTTTGTGCTCTTGTCTTCCTTTGTCCATAGCTTCTTCATCGACTCCAGCGGAAAAACTAGAGCAACTGGGTTGGACCATTCAAAGCCAGCGAGTTCTACAAGACACAAGAGGCAGAGCGACGCTGCAAATCATTTCCCACTCTAACTATCTAACTAGCAGTCAACGACGAGAAAAAAACGACTATCTATCAATCAACCCTATCAGTATTCAATAGCGGTTTTGCACGCTATTTGCGGGTTACGTTTACAATTAACCGTGGAAGTTTCTTTTTTCTTGCTTGGCACGTGTGCGCTCTAGGTTACCTACCGCCCGCTAACCCCTCGGATCTACATTATAGAGCGTACGTATACATGAGCCCATCGGGACATCAAAAGCGCTGTGAGCACCGGTCAGTGAGCTAGATCCCGAAACAGAAAACAATCGGCTGGCATAGACAGCGGGAAGGTGTATCGATAGCTGGTGCAGGCAGAGACCAGCTAAAGACGAAGTATGCCCTTTAGGCGAGAGGGTTCCTCCCAGTCTTCGGTGGCGCCAACAGGGGCTACTGCCTACGCTAGCATTCGCCGCAGTGAGCGACTCGCTAGTAAAGCTGCGCATCTTCTTGAGTTCGATACAATAATTTCGTCATTCAGAAACGTCCATGGGGCAGGTTCTAAAGGTTTATCAAATTCAACCTATCGGAGTTTTAACAATAATATTGATCAGGATCGGTCATTCTTGAATCTAGAGCAAGTTGATCGGAAAAGTGGTGTTGATGTTGTTGTCGGCTTAGAAATGGAAACGACGTTATTGTCGCCAGACAAAGTGAATATGAATCAGAGTATATGGCCTGTGGATGGCAGTATTTTGGCCTCGGATCGGAAAATCGTAGCGATGGGTGTCGCCGAAGAAGTACCTATGCCCAACACGGCAGCTGCTGGCGTGATTACCGGCGCTAAACGCGAATTCAAGCGTCGAAATGTTCGAATGTCGATCCGAAGAAGTCTTCGACCGTTGGCGAATATTCTGATTAACGGCAAAAAGAAGAAAGATAACTGTCATCAACGATCGATAATTGTCGACGATGATATGCAAAAGCATTACCAAGCCGCTAACAAAAACAGAAACATGAACTATTTGATGGACGATGACAACGAATTTGCCCACATCGACCAAAACCCGCCAGGTAGGTTGTTATTATAAGATAATATTATCGTGTATAACTGTTAGAAAATAGATTTTAACGTTGTTAATACAAGCCGTATTGAATACCTAATAAACACAACTTAATAACTAACAATATATCGTATATAACAATTAATAATTAAAGTTATTGGCTTCACATACACTTGATATACAATTTATGCTATGAATGAACATGTAGCGTTTACTTTGAATATATTTTTTTTCTTAATGGCATAAATAAGCATGAAGAAAGCGAGACGCAAGATAATATAGACAATTCTTTTTTTCTTTTAAACTAAAATGAGGCGTGAGCACGCATCCGGATTTTTATGGGAAAGTCGTCAATCAAAGCAGTTCCTATTAGGTGCCGGCGGTCGTACATTGAAAACGACTTGTTGACAGCTATACGCATCTCATTCTAATTCGCACGTCTTGGATAAACATATCGGAACTGAACCTTTGAGATAGCTTTCGTCTGAAGTTACGTTTCTCTCGTATGGCGTGGTTGTATCATCATCTATTTGTATGTCTTTGTATCGCATAAATGTCGACTGTTGGCCGTGAGCGTGTCACTGGCACGTTGAACCTCTCTAACTGGATTAAACTTTGGAATACGTTCACAGCTTTCTATTTGCTCGTAGAGTATAGTTACTTTGGATCGGGCTGCAGATGTTGGTACTCACTTCGATAGAGGATGTACTGGAACAGTAAAGTAGGTCATAAACAATTGTATTGATAGTACTTTATATACTTCTCTCACTTTTGAAGCTAGTTTCTGATAGACAGTATGTTTTAAATTTTTCGTTCGGTACTGCCGCACAGTATTATTACTCCAGATATCAAAATACTGCATTGGTGGGGCCTAATTATATCCCCCAAAAATTACATATGGCTCACTCGTGTTTAATCCCATAGATCCTTTTAATATGATCCAAAGTGCACACACAGTATATATTTACATAGTGAAATAATCAATAAATGTATTATCACTCCGAAATTTGTCCGTCTCCCCTAGTAAGCTGAAATGGATGAGAAGAGTTCGAAGACTAAGCGTAATTTAATTATACTTTAATGAAATAAGCAGAAGAACTAAGTTGTTTGAAAGTTATATTTATTAATGAATTTCTCTGTGATCATTTGTGTAACATATAATCGTAATGTGGGATTCACGTTCTGCACACAGTTTGACTTTCCAAAGCACAAAAGTAGTGGAACAACTGTTAAGCTTTAAATGGAAGCCCTTCAACCTTTCGGTTATAACAAATTTGAGTTCTTCTCTCACACAAGACGTTTTTTTCTACGTTGATTATCGATCTGCAACACCTGCACATATCTATAAATAGCTTTTGTATATTACTTGATGATCGTCTGTAAAATGCCGGATCAAAATCTCCATTACAATTTGAGTTTCCGAACACCGCTAACACAGCCTCGTGGTAGTCGTCCGTCTACAATAAATGCAATGAAACTTGTATTGTAGGTGTGCTTGGTTCATTCCTAACTCTAGTCACATCTCGCATATACGCAAGTGAGAATCATTGCTTAACACTTTTTTGGGATGCGGTACTTACCTCCAAGTAACGCCTTTGTCCGAAAAAAAAAAAGGGAAAAATGTATAGGCGTTCAGGGTAGATGGATTAGCTAATGTTAGAACATAGTGTTATCCAACTTGTGTCCATGTTATCCAAGAGTCGCCATAGTTTCCAGAAACAGTCACCTACACTAAACAATACGAGCAGTTTACAGGTGGCCATTATTTACGTTGAAGGGTTTTTCTTGAACCTGTTGAAGGGTCATCTTAAACCTTTCGTTTATATTTTGGTTCTACTGCCAGTCCTAGCGAATACTAATACTAGCCTTGCAATGCGAATATATGCAGCGTTACTCAACAATAAGAAAGTTTGTGTTACTGGAGGTGGCCGCTATCTGTGTCATCGCCATCAGTTACTCACTTCGGTGACATCAGCTATTGACGAACAAATATTGCTCATATTATATGACGGAAAGCAACTGGAATGATAAAAATATAGAAAACTTGTTCTAGCTTAAACGAATACTAGTACTACAGTTTCCGAGAGTCAACGTTAGTGAGAGCTTTGTCTATTCAGATCCACACGAAGTCGGCGTGGCAATGTCCTGTGTAAAGCGCGAGACATTTCGTAGTGGCCACGTAACGGTTTGCTCGTCTGGTAACGTAAAACGTGGCTAGAGTAACAAAGATATCATTACTATAGCAGTATTATATGTAAAAAATAATAGTCAGTTGTAACGCTTCTACAATTGCGGAGATGTTTAATGTCAAAGGTTTCGGTGCTTTTTCACGTTAAAGATATTCTATATGCTCGCTGGATGGTCAGACGGTGGTCGATCATCTCCAGTGATGATCAAAGGAGCCTTTATTAATAGATTGAATCGGATGAGCACAGCTCCAAGGATTAGAGCTCATGAGGCTCCGCAGCCACGAATTTTAAAGCATTTCAGGTTGAAAGTCGGCCAAGAAACGAAAACATATTTCTGTAGAACAGCGTACCCTTGCTTTCAGCAATCTTTTAGGTAGCAGCATATGATTCTTTATATGTTAAAAACGTATATTAAATACGTATAAGCCCGTAAAAAACGGGCTAAAACCTAAAAGAAGCACATATATAATATATATATAAGAAGCACACACTATATAACAGACAAACTATTGGTAGAACCTTGTTGCACCCTAATTAAATAAAATTCTTGATCGTAAGCAGAAAAGTCTATTGCATATATGTAGTGAAGTTCCAGGAAAACTTTAGAGCCTAAAATTGTGAGGCATTTCGGGCATTTGGACGTCAACTATGGAAAAAGGAAAAATATCTAGAGTTGCTTTGTGGTCGGACCTACTAGTGTCACCTTATTCTGTTATGTCTGAGATAAATGGGTTTCTTATATGTATATATCATTTCGTTGCGCTAATACTTTGTACGTTAAAATAAGTGTATGGTTTACATCAAATGAGGTAGACGAATAGCTTATACTGGGTACGTGAAAAAAATCGATGGAATGCCATTGACGAAAGAACGCAATCGGCAGTGTGACTTTCCACTGAAAAAATCTATGACACACTTGCATTATCAATTCATAGATATATTCTACCATTTTTCAAAAAATTATTTTTCTTTTCTAAAGAGATGATGACCCGTAACATAATAATACGTATTGTAGAGACTACATCCGTCTAGGTAGGTATAGTTTTTGTTGTAACGTATTTGTTTGCTAAACCTAGGGATACGTGGCCTGGGTTCGAACCCGGGCATAAGCAGACACACGGGTCGTTTTGTAATAACTAAGAGCCAGTCAACCATCCGTCAGCCTAACGGCGATACTGGACGTAAAAACTCGAAATATAGAGGTGGACATAATTAACCTTAAGATTAAGGAGCCGACCAAGTGGGCTTCAGCTGAAAACCAGCATATAGGCTGCTTTGTCGGTGCCGTACAGTTAGTGCTGCCCTGGGAAAATAGAACAGAACGTAGAGTAGTAAATAGGTAGCACGTGCCAAGGATATCTTTATACTTGACTTTGCATATTAAGAATATATGACAAAATTGGCGTTGGCAGTTTTGGAATAACGAATACCAATAAATATCAGCTGAGTAATCCTCACCATGTTATTAAGTGTGTCAAAACATTCAGCGGTTACAGGTATCGAAATGCCCCTGCGTAATATAAATTTCCAGCAGCAGTTACTATTTTACTTGCTTAGCTGAGGTAGCAGCAGACCTATTTGCTGCCTAAATGGCTAATTGCCCGTCAGACGTAGCAGAACGGCGGATTTTCACACATATCATTATCCATTACTCAGTCTTATATAGTGCCATATAATATACACCTGTTAATATTCTATCGTATGCGATAGAGATAAGACAGTAGAAAGGCGTATCATTCACATACAAAGCACTCGAGCTAACAACAGCTTGCAGTCCGGGATCCGGTCGATGCTGCTGCTGTTGCAAAAAAACTGCATCGAGTGACAAGAACGTACTTCGCTACTTCGTTTCTAATTTCTAAACAATGCTCGAAGGAAACTGAACATTGGCCAGTGTGTACGATCATCCGAATGTCTAATACATTTAAGTATTCGTTTGTTGCCTTTGAAACGAGTATGCCCCATAGCACGTTAGGTGGCGCAATGGTAGCCTAATAAACCAAGATACACGTTGTGGCCTAATTTCGAAAGCGCGCGCGCCATAACACTTTGTTTGGTGCTTAACGCCATTAGCAAGCTCAGAACTCGAATCAGTTATTCACGTTTTTCAGTGTCGATATAGACCAAAAACCACATCGACTGCCTTTGCCTATAGGCAATCTTAGGCCAAGCACAGCTAATGGAGAAACATCAGTAAGACCGATTCAACAGTAATCAATTAGTACAATAGATCTATCGAACTAAAGTTCAACATTATTTTCATGCAAAATTTGACAATATTCTTAAAATGAAGACAATTTACTTAACTTTTGTGTCTTTCTGACGCTCTCGGATATTATGCTGCTGGCAATTGAAAATCAAGTTTAATCATTATCTGATCAATCAAGTAGAAACAGTTACGTTAGCATGCAAATGTGCCTATCAAATACAAGACCCAATTGCGCAACCAACTAATTAAATTCGATCGCAATGAACCGTTGTATTGGTGCACGATGAACTTGAACTCTAGACTAAAAACAGACAAGACTTCGAAGCAAAGCTTTTTAAGTTTAAGCAAGTTAACACAAAGTCGGGCCTGTTGTTCGACCTGATGATTCTATGATACAAACCTCTTTTTTTTTTTTTTTTTTTTAGCAAATTTTGCTTATCTTTAGTGGAGAACTATCAGTTTAATGTTTTCATAAGTACTAGTTAATACTGATTATAATATATACATTGATAATGATAATAACACAGCCAGTATAGGTACCACTCTGAACTGGAAAGTCCACCGCTCTGTCAGTGAAACCAATTCCACCTGTTACACATCCCAGTTTGATAGTACCAACACATAATGAGCTGAGTTGGATTGAGATTGTCCTAGTTTAGCCGTTGAACTGATGACTAAAGACTAATTTAATTAATTAAAAATCAACCCAAAATCGTATTTATCTAAGATTGACTGGTGTTATTATACGCCAAGTGCTACCGAGTCTGTTGAGATAAATAGAATAGTTTTACGACTGAGCGAAGTGTGTTATCAGGGCAAAGTACATTCAGAGAAAAGCCGCATATGCCCAGCTATAGTTAATAACTTCTTGGTTTCAATGACACCAGTAATTAACTACTATATAATTATAATATACGTAGAATGGATTAAACGAAATTCAAAGCGAGTGCAGATTATTAATGAACTCATAATATTTCAGCGGTTTATGTAATGGCTACGTCAATAGTAGCTCTGTGTTAGTTTTCGTACGATTACTATTCATCAATGTGTTGAGCTCAGGCGACGATATATATATATATATATAGGCATATATTAATAGTCTCTAAGTTCGAGCCACTTCTAACGCCTTCATTGTTTCTGTGCTGCAGAGTACTCTTCCTCGGGCGCTAACGAAGTGGCATATTATTAGAGAATCGAGGCAAACCTTTTATAGTTTGGCCTGAAGTTCAATTCAGATACAGGTTGAACAAATGGACTCTATTATAAACCGACTTTGCACTCGTTTAATAGCACTCATGTGTTTCTTCACATAAAATAAAGCAACTTCTATAAAGTAAAACAACTGTAAAGACATTAGAGAAGCACGTGAATTTTCTAGAGATCAATCAAGAACCTGCATACTTAAACACAACTACGAAGTATCGGAAAGTAAATCTTGGAGATGTCTTCCACAGAAGATCTATCCGCAACTGCTGCCAACGTGAGGCACGTTAAAGTTTTTTTTTGTATTAATGAAGGTTCTACAATAACAGTGATTGAACAACTCGGAACACTGTCTAACTCTGTCAGTCTGCAATAGAACATATAGTAGTAATCGTTAAAAATAAGCTAATAGAGGCCAAACATGTTAAGCATGCAATATAGTTTTAGGTTAATAACGATCCGTAGGAGATTTTATGCGTTTGTGTTCATAAACAAATTTCGAAACTCAAAAAGAGACTCGTAGCATTCTTACGTACACTTTATATACTACTATATACTTTATATATATATATAGGATCGATACCAATCAACAAACCTTAGCTTACATGGTAGGTCCACCAACGCACCTACTAGCTGAAGTAGAGTAAAAACAACGTACTATAAGTATTCTCAAGATTTTTGAAGAAGCTTATATTGCGAACTGTAAAGCCAAATCAATCTTATCATTATGAATCGTGCGCATAAGTGTCCAGCATCTATACGCCCAGTATGTCTATTTCTAATACAAACATATTCTCTAATGTTATTTATTCTCCGTTACTATCACCGGCCAAGCCCTGCCCCCAGCAGGCGACGGCGAAGGGCTTGTATACGACCGTTGGAGCGCTAGGATTGCCTCGGAGGCCTCTCTTGTTCACGTCTCGCCGGATCGCTTCGGATGGGCATTTTGCCACCGCATTTCATGACGCCGTTGCTTCCAATGGTGTTTTCCTTCTTCGTTTTGACGATCAATCGGCGATGCTCTTTCTCTTGCACGCGATTTTCTAGCTGCGGGACGTTCTAACGGTCGCTGTAAGAAAGCGTTCGCGTGCTTTCGATAACCGCCGTTGAAACACTCGGGTAGACACCAAAACATCAGATGCTGCTCGGCCGGGAGTGCACAAGATCCATTACCGGTTTTTTTTTTTTTTTCGTTAGCCATTCGCAGTTTTACTACTCCGACTTTTCGTTGAATGCGGTCTAGTGAAGTGGGCGACATTGTCTCTATCGTATGTAAACGTGACGGATAGAAAATCATATTTGTGGCTTAAATGAGTTGACATTGATCGGACCACTAGAGTTACTTGTGGCGCCGTTGAGATATCATAGTTCGATGCGATTCGACGAAACAATCATCTGGAAGTGAACGTTTTTTCTGGATATCGCTAAGGTACTCAAAGTGAAGAATAATTTTCAAGTTTAAGCATTCTGAGTAATCACAAGTTATTTAGGTATGTTACTTGGATTGTTACTACTGCGTGGTAAGGTCAGATAGTTATCTATATTGTTCAAGTACAACTGTAACATTATGTTATGCAATGACTTTTCACACAGACAGGTTTTGATAAAGTGATTATAAATCTATTTATAATTACAGTTGACATTACCCGGTGCCGTCCTATAATTATATGGCTGCTCATAGAGTCTATAAATACCATTAGGGAACAATGTTTTTATATTCATCGTTTATGTACAAGCCCATATATGTACCAATGTTTAACTCTTTTATTGTAGAAATGTTTGCCTTAATACCGAAAAACTGGACCGTGTTAACAAAAGTTGTGCACTATCCTATTTTTAAATGAAATAGATAAATTATTTTAGATGTTATATTCTTTGATTTGGCATGTTCTACATTTCAAATTGGTGTTCTTTTTCTAAATTTTATGCAGCCGCCGTAATGGAGCGTCGAGCCCACCGCAACACCATCTGCCTTGCGTCATCTGATATGAACTCAGGAGATACGGCCATAGACTCAAGCGTGGCTCGGCCATTTCCTAGTGACAAGTTATCTTGCAGGATGCACTCTATGAATCCACATCTCAATAAAACCAATATAAAATGCGATAACTTACACTATGAGTTTCGCGTGCCGATGGTAAATAAACTGTCTCTCTTTTTTTTTTTTTTTAAGGAATATAAGCTAAATTTGTGTACTACAGGTAGCAAATATCTTCCACAACATCTGTCTAGATCCTTAATGTAAAAACGTATCGCTGAGGTTTATCTTATCATGTAGGTTTTCCTTGTGAGGAATTGAACAAAATCTATTTAGCTACCTAACGTATATGACAATTAGCTACATGTTATTTTCGGTTCCTAGACGAAAATATTCACAAATGAAAAATGCTGTAAGTGAACCAAGCCATGTTTTAGGAATTGTCAGGTCAACTCAGGCCTGACTACCTTGAAAGGTCCTTGAAGTAAGTCCTGTTGATAGGAAAGCTGGAAGTCAACTATGGACTCAACTGAGTATGTTTTCTGTCTATTCTACCTCAAGTTACCAACCCTTACTATTACCTACAATTGATATCTACTACATAATGCAGCCGTTCAAAGCAAATAATGTCCTGTAGATGATTCGGTGCCATTATCAGACTACCATTATAACAAATATCTCATAATCATTTCTTCATTGGCAGATCTCCCAAAAAAAGTCCTCACTCACACAACTACGCTCCTTTCGTGGTTGTTTTTTGGTTTCTATTTCACCACACTACAGGTGCCACCGGAACTACAGATCTTCCCTAAGCCACTTCCGCGTACGTCGCTATTGCGGCAGGAGAACGTACCTCCATTGCCGCCACCAAGGCGACGATCTCCCCGAATTTCACAGACGCTGACGAAATTCCGTGAACTAGAGCAGCTGCACAACCACGAACCAAGCAGCATACTTCGTCTACGAGAATTGTCCACGAATCCACCTAAGCGAAAAATTTGTCTTGAGCCAACGGTAGAGTGTGCAGCTGATGATGAAAATTCATTTGTCGACTGGCGAGCATTCGCTGGAACCAGCGGTGGTTATGATACCGATCGGAAACGCAGAAAAACTGTTCGTTTTCAGAACAAAAGCCTCGGCATGCTTAGGGGTAGTGAATTAGCAAGCGGAAAGGCCAAACTGCAACTATGCCTTTATATCAATTATGGACACCTCTCAGTGCACGGTAATATTAGTCATAACTAAATAATTGAATGAATATTTAAGAGATGCTTGTGTATCGAGTAGTGTTAGTTGAAAAGCACGATATTCTTGTTTACCAAGATTGCTCATTACATTTAGGTACGTTTTTGCGAGAGATTAACGTTTTAGTCGTGTATACAAATGAACGCGTACATTTCGATAAAGGTAACATAATTATATGTTCTAAGCACGTGATGCCTTTATTTATTTGTTTGTGTACAGTAATCCGGGGTGCCAATTTGCCTTTGCTACCGGACCAGCATGAGCTAAACTCGTACGTGAAGGTTGCCCTTGAGCCGAAAGATGTGAGGAGTCAGCACCGTTCACAACTGGTCTCGGGGACGGTCGATCCTTCGTATGATTTCCGACTATCTTTGTAAGTTAATATATCCAGACACACAATGACGAACTCAGTTGTTACAACTTGTATAGAATCTTAACGCTTGCCACGAGGCTGTGGGCCACAGAAACTAGTTGGGTTAATTGCAATATTTTTTAGCTAAATTATTGAAGTGGATCTTTTTTAATTAATTTTGAAAAAAAAACAGAGTGCTATTGTCGTTGCATTTGCAGTTATAGCAACTTCGGTCGTTCAAGCAGCCTAGAAGTTACAGGAAACGGTTCGTACATAGGCACCAAAGCGATCATTTCAAACCAGTCTCGCATGAGCTGCAAATATTCATAGATCACTATTCGAGTTAACGAAACAAGTTTCTACTTCACAATTTCAGTGAACTTTCTTTGGGTGTCGAAGAGGACCGATCACTGTTAATTACGGTGTGGCATAGAGATTATATCACCAAGTAAGTAAGGCGATGTTACGTCGCCGAGCTCTATTAAGAGAATGCAGTATTAAAACGGAACAGAGGCTAAAAAAATATTCTCTAAACTTTTAGTGACCCTATCGGATATCGAGATTTTTTTTGATAACACAATTCGTGATTTGTAATATATTGTGCCTTTAAATTTTTTTGGAGGCAGATCGTAGGCTGCAATGGATATGAAAGATACTTTTCTTTTAACTCAATTTCAGACAAAGTCGACTCCTAGGTTTTTTGAACTTCGCAATGAAAAGAATCATTGAAGCAAATCGAATTGAGGGCTGGTTTAGGCTGCCAAGCCTTGCCATAACGAAAAAGACACGGAACTAAATCTACGGTGAACAAGTACCCTATGTAAGCCATATGCCTTGAGCTGTAATTCGTAACATTGTAGCGTTAAGACCCGAAGAAGTAAGTACGTGCTCATTTGATGGGAGTTTAACCTATGCAAAGTCAAATGTATATTCATTGACTAATAAATGTCATCTCTTATATCCTGTATAGGAAACGGCATACTAAAATCTGTGTTTATTTATTATATTTATGTACGGACTGTGGCTTCGTGACTCGTTCGGCTGGTTACATGTCACTCTTGCATTGCGCATATGCTAACGAGGACTTACTTCATTCTACAGCATTCGATAGGTACTCCATGGATTAACTGGATGCTGGCTAAGATAGGTTATCGGAAGCCCGGATTCTACTGTTTTTTTTTTCTTTTTTAGTTTTCGTAAACTTCTAAGTTTTAATCATTGCTTATTAGGCACTGTTATTTAATTTCCGCTTGATTTAACCTCGCTGAATTTCATTGTATCCAGTATCAAACTAGGTAGAAACTTTGGGGTATTGTAGCCACATATCAATATCATTATCAACATTATTTGTGAGATCGTCGGTCGCTCGACGACGAGTTTATATAACTACATGTCATGAGGAATGATATGAGTCCCTCCCGTTTTGTGTACAAACCACGTCACAAAGTGTGCGTGATTTAAGGAACTCGAGGGTTGTTAAGCATTTGTTTTGAGTATAATGCTTCGGGATGGGTCATATATAAACGTTACGAAACTAAAGGGGCTGCACTCGCGATGTTTCGCCTCGTCTATTCTATCTATATTCGTCACTACATAGAGATATGTTGCCCCATAGGACATGTTCTTGACGGAGGAGAATCGCTCTAGGAGGCTATGTAAGTGCTAGCGTAACTGATCTAGCTTAACGCCCTGCTCGCATGTCGCACTCGGACAAGGAGACCTCTACTTATTTCTACCGAAAACTTTGCAACGCGATTCAGTAGACCGATTTAACCAATTACTTCACAATTAGTTGTTGAAAAAGGTTATCAACCAGATAAATAAATATTAGATACAGTATACGTTTATGTTTTGTATATTATTATAAAATAGGGAGGTTCTAAAAAGTGTATTTATGAAGGCATATTGTATCAAGCGCGTCAATTAGTAATAGCATAAATGATTTACAGTTAGCTCAGATTTAAGTTGTTTGGATTCCTCTTGACACGACAGAAAAAATATTTTTTTTGTTTATACAATACGTGTCGTTGGCGTGATTAGAAGCAGCTCTCCCTAGTCCTTTTCGACGTGGAGCTTGATACGATGTAAGCATTGCACGGTGATCCCGATATGTTCAAAAAGCTTTCGGAGCTAAATAATCTGTATTTGTATAAAAGTGCAACGACACCTTTAAGCACAATCGTTCATTTAAACTAGATCCCGATCGTAATAAAAATGACAATACTTAGTAGATTGTTTCAATGTTCGCCTGGTCTTTACTTGTCACAAAGCACAACATCGAATTCTGTTTACTGGTAATATTTTTCGAAAAATCATTAGAGATAAGTGAGCCACGGCCTAGCAAATTCCAAAAAAAGTATTTTTTTAAAAAATGATTGGTTAATTCCCAGCCTTGCTGCGAAAGAATGGAAAGCTCTACGACGTCTAAATATCTGAGCAAGAGGATACACAGAACACTGTAGTCGTACCGCCCCTGTGAGCCATTAGCTCGGTGAGACAATGCTCTCCCAAATATTTCCACACGAGAAAAGCATAGAGTAGCCTATGTTGTTTGCGGCTTTACAATTGGTATTCGCTATAACGCTAGTTTTCCGGCGCGCGATTTTATGATGAACGCTGCGCTCAATTAAAAACTGCTCTCATGCTACACCCAAACTTGGATTGATATTTTAAGAGGTCCAGGACGACGTTAAAACTTCGATTTTAAGTTAATGATTGATTTATCCACTACTTCAATACTTGATTTCTATAGTGGAACGTCTAATCAACGAATAACTGTACCGTGGACACACAGCTCGCGTTATACAGCAAGAAAATTTACGTCTCTTCAGGATTCCACATACTCTGCCTATGGAGCTCTTGTATTATAACGATATTCAATAACCGACAATACATATAACAATGTACACACAATATTTTGACTCGTGCAAATCGATAACACAGACGCGTACAGTGAAGATGGCGTATGGCGGAAATGCCCAGATGGACACAGACACTCCACCAATATAAACGTCGGATAGCTTTGCTCATATTTCTGCCGTAACACCAAGGCAAACATAAATATTACCTTGAAAGAAAAAAAAAGAAAATCATTAAGCGTACACACAAGCATACATAACCCAAAGCAAGTTACTAAAAATATCACGGATAATATAAATCATATGGATAAAAAGTTCTGTTGATATTTTACGGTGACGTTAATAACTGCTTAACTGTAAAATGTCATTAAAAGGTACGGCGGTGTACTTTGGCTTTTCCTGCTAAACCGTTTAGCCATTCGGCATCCACTAAACGCATCCACTAATTGAATCCATCTGAAAATTAAGCAATAAATGAAGTCTTTGTGCTTTAATGAAGTCAATAGTTGAAGGCACTATACATTTGTAGTGTATTCTAGTAGGCCTTAATCGCACGAAAATGCTGTTAGTTTCAGCTTTTACAAGTTATACATAAAGTTCCGTCTCGTTTCAGACAATTTCTGAAGGAACATTGCATATTCTCACGATTACGTAAAACACGTAGAGAGAATGAAGATGTTCGTTTTCCGTCTGTGCACAAAAGACCAATATCACATTTTTCATCAAAACAAAAAATTCATATCAGCTCATACATTTAGCTGATATGATAGAGTAGTTTCTGTGTCTACGGTTTTTGAGATAAGTAACCGTCAATTCCGTGCAAATAATTATTCACGTTTGAACTTCGTTAAGCGACAGTGAAGAGCTGCAGTGTATAAAACGCCTGACCAACTAAATACGCTTCGAGCGGCACAGGGTCCTGTCATTTAGTCATCATCATACCTATATATACATCGCTTATAGTGATAGCACATTATTATACACATATTTCATTATAAGCTTAGGACCGACTGACCCACGATCAACTACTGTTCACCTGGAACCCATCCCCAGCTTCAGTGCTCAAGGTTTTCAATTAAGTATTTGCTACTACCACCAAGATCTATATTATATACATACATATATATATATTTGTGTACCTAAAGAAAAGACAGAGGTGTAGTAAGTGTTGTGTCCAGTGTGGTTATTATTTCATCACTGAGTGCTTCTTTCCCCGTAATAAACTCTACATTAATGGGAACTGGGGTGGCCTACGACGTTTTTTTCAAGGCGGACGTGATATCTAAGTAAATCATGAGCAAGAACGCTTCTAGATAATGGACGGTTACCGAAGAGACCACTTTTGCTATATTTGATACGTGAACGATATTGGCTGTGGAAACGATCAAGTAGATCAACGACAGCAGCTGATGAAGACAAACTAAAAAAAAAAAGATAAACATTTTGAACTCCACAAATCGGGGACAAACGTGACGCTTATTTCTATGAATAGCCAACCGTGTTTTTTAACGCCGAGAAGTGGTGCTGCAAATATAAAGATAGCCTCTTTGTAGCTAGAAAACAAGTCTGCTATCATCACATCATGAACCAATTACGTGTGCTAGGCTATTATACATAACGAACCCTGAAGACCCTGTGAGGTGCTGCTTAGGCATAACTTAAAGCGGCCGTTGATCTGGTCGCCAGGTTTGTCTCATTGTTCGTTCTTTGCCTCCCAGTCATCTTTTAGACGCCCCGTTCCCACCCTAATATGATCTACGCCTGTTGTTGCTGCGCTATGCTACCGTTAAACATTATATTATTACTTGTCTATTTTGTACCACTTTGCCTTCGCTCCTATTTGCTCCTCAGTTTCTCGTCTCTATGCTGGGCAGCCTTCGCCATTTGCTTTGTCTCCCTCCATTCTGGACGTGTTGCATCTAATCTGCTCTACATTGGGGCTATCGGCCAGTGGCCGGTGCTGCCGCACTTATAAAGAGTCCAGACTACCGTCATGGCCTTTCTGCGGTCTTGTGCCCTACAGCCCAATTTCTGAGAGTTGAAGCAGAGCAGGCGGATCCTTTCTTCTGATCTACAAACATTGATCCTAATAACACCACATTAAAGGTGCGTATTATCAAGGAGCACCAGCTCGCTTTTCACGTTGTCTATTAGCTTGACCGCCGCTTTAATGGGTGCCTTCTTTCTCTCTAAGGAGACTAATTCTTCAGAGCAATTGTCTCGGTCGCCTTGAAGGAGGATTGACAGTTTGTTAGCATGTCAGTTTTACTATGAATAATACCGGTAAAACTATTATCCACCTCTTCTTGTCTAGCCCGCAGAGCTAGTTCTTCTTTTTTGGTGCGCATATTATCTTGTGTATTTTCCTTATCTTCAAGGTGCATGTATCGTTTAAGCTGTCAAGCGGTATTAGCCAAACTTTTACCTTGTTTTAGCTTGGCGCTGACAGTGCCTTTGACTTCCTTTTCTTTTAAACCGTTCTTCGACTTCACTGATTTGGAGCTGGGTTTTTAGGAGTACATTTTAAGCGCCTTAAGTAGCAGGAGGAGACCCCGCTCATTCATTGCGTGTATCAGACGGAGATATTCTCGTCACCATCTACTTCGTTCGCTAGTTATTTTATTCATTGGTGTGTGCGTTAGTTCTACCTCGAGAGCAGCTTACGGCTCCATCATACTTTCTTTAGGGGTCTTTGTTTAGTTATGGTACCAGTGGTTCCTCCTAGTATCTCGATGGCATCGCCGTTTTTAATCTCTACGATGCTGCCAGTTGGATCTGTTGTTCGATGGGTGACGGTAAGCTGAGCTGCGAGCTTTCTTATGTCTCATTTAATGTAGATCCCTTGGCGAACGCTATCGCTGTCGTAATGTTAAATTTCTTGCTCTTGAGGGTTTTGATGTTTTTTTTCAAGCATTCTATCATTATTAGCAGGATCGTTTTTGTTACGTTTTACTCTAGCTAGTGAAGTTTTATTGTTGTTCTCCCGATCATTGTTCTATAATCTTACGGCAGCTATAGCGAGAGCTGCAATATTCGGCCCGGTCTCTGTCTGATCCTAGTTCTTCGCTTTCGTTCCATAGAATTTCGTTTTTGGAGGAGGTTCTATGCACGTTTGAGCATCCTTTAACTGACATTCCGAGTTTTTTTTTGTGTGAACGTCATTTGTTTGTGTAAGTTTTGTCTGATCTAGGCCCGTTATATACAGTCGGACTGAAAGTTATTGACTTTATCCGTGGCGAAATGCGACAGCTATAAACGAACTGTTTTTCACTTCTTTCCGCGCTTGTCACAAATCACGGCGTGTTTTCGCCGACCCTGTCCGCAAGGTCTTTAATAATTTGGACTATCTTGAAATCAAATTGCAATACAACGGCTATACAGGTAACGCTAGTTACAAGAAATGCTACAAAGGTACCCTGGCTATGTACGTAGAACCCGACACGGAGAGAATCCCACTTTTCGTTAAAACAGAGAACTTCACATTGAAGAGGCAGGTCATCACTAGGCGTTAGACAAATGGCTCCGAGTAATATCTTTCGCGATTTTAGGAACACGTTTCGCTCGACATTGTAGATGTAAGCGGTCAATTCCGAGCTACGCTGAGCGACAATAAAGACCTCTGTTAGATAAAACGCCTGTCCAACAATATACACAAAAGGTTCTATATGTAGCGTTCCTGTAAACAAATAGTTGAGCGAGACGATAATTCTTAGAAAGATTTGCACGTAGAGTAGTGAAAGAGGCATAGCAAATAGCGAGTTGCACATGTGTATTTCATCACGGATCGCCCATTTCTCAATAACCAGAGTCTCCATTTTGACGAGG
>NW_019215177.1:0-22858 GCF_002532875.2 Varroa jacobsoni | reverse complement strand
TATATATTGAGTCATATAGCGAATAATGGAACAGAATCTGGTAGACTTTGAAATGTATTAATTTGTAGTTGGGCTAGCGTAATATAAAATGTGCTAAAGGTACTTTTTTCTATTTTTTAAATTTTTGCTATTGTATTTTAGCAGCTTCTGCACGGCCATATATACACGTCCGTGTATGTAGTTTTGTCATCTATGGTTTCTTGAGGTGAGTCGATAGTGAGATTCGCTTGACCACCAGTTGCCCTTTTTTAGAATGTGGAAAGTACCGTAATGGCCCAGATTAAGATCGGAAGAGTAAGTAGGTTAAAGTCAACATTGTATATAGCTTTAGTAAGCGATTGAGGTATAACGATGGGGTCTGGTATTGTCAACAAGTAGCCAGACTGCGTGCACTTCATTACTGTGCCAATGGTTCATGAGCCACCTGACGAACCTGAGATAGCAGGCCGAATCCGTCGTTTCACTTTGGACGAGTGTTTAGCAGTATCTCTCTAATAGTAGCAGATGCCTCTGATTATAACTGTTATAAACTTACCTGACACTGCTACCAAACTCGATTATTATCCAGGGCGACGCCACCCTCTCTTGCTCCGACTGCCGAGAAAGGCTGAAGATCTTTTGTCGGTTGAAGTTCCGCAAACATTAGGTCGAATGCATTACATATTTTTCCAGCTGACATGGAGTCAGTTCGCTTAGTTTCAGTATTTGGTTTATAACTCTGTAGTACGTTACAGGTAGAATGCCAACTTCGGCCGATAGAATCCTTAAACTCCAAGCTCTGTTTTCGCTATCTGGATTAAGGCAATGCAATCTTGTCCTACGGATCACGACATCTAGCCATTTACTCGCCAATTTTCAATACTTTCATCTCTGTTTTCATTTACATACTATGCTTTTGTCTGACGCCTCTTTGCTAAATGTCTTCACCAGTCTTCGATGATTTTCCATAGCCTTTGAAGAAAAAGACTGGATTATTAAAGCAGTAAGCTTTAAGACGAAAAAATGTTTTCGTCGTGAAGTTATTTAAACTTGTTCGTGAAGTTGTTTAAACGTCGTAAATTCAACCCGTTTTCACTTAAAGGTTTCTAAAAAACTGGCGTGTTTCGAAATAGTCCGAACTTTATCGCCTGACGGCGTATAGTTCAGAAACTATTCAATTTCAAAGTCTGCCGGGTTTACCTGTGTAGGTATATTATCGGTACTTACAGTCTCCGCAACCACGCACCCTCCACCTGTACCCCTTTGATCTATTATTGGTAACATTTTTTTTCTCGTCTAGGAAATATACTTTCCTTTCTTGTTAGGCCTCTCATGGCCTTTGTTTATTTATCATTGTCTAGACTGCCAGGTAGTGTAGGGCATGCATCCTTTCATATGTGGATCAGAAACAATATAAAACGACGCAGGAACTATTATTGTTCTCATTCAAACATATAGATGGATGCACTCTAAGTACATCACAAACCTTACCGATGTATTCACGACTAAGTCATGACGTACGGTCATGACGTACGGTCTCCTACAGTTGCGTCTGAAAAATATCCGCGTTATTCGATACGTTCTTCGCACTTCGGCCTCGCCAACTTTTACGTGTGACTATTGCAAGCTGACGATGCAAGCGAGCGCTAGACACGTTCTCACCATAGTCTCATCAATTGTGCTCTCTCGTCTTCTCGTTCTGTTTTGACATCGTTTTCGAATCTTTCGTTGTGCTATTGACTACGCAGCTTTTTCATGGGCTAACGCCACTGGATCTGGCCTTCCTCGCCTTGGCGGATCGCTGGTCGTATTGCATCAAAAGATACAATATGCTTACTGGTTATACTGCTGTAGCAGTTGGTCAATCGTGATAGGGAAGACGTTAGCAAAATTACGTAAATCGCTTTTTCTTTTCCCATCTTCCTTTATTTTTCACTAGAGTCTTGCCAAGTAGCCTATATGTGTTTGAGTTAAGAAGCAAACAGGCGGTAGATCTCCAAGGAGCTTCGTCCTTATTTATCAGTGCGCTTTGGTCGGCTTGCATGATCCCCCGATCTCTTGCGGCTGTAATATGCAACCGCGTCCGCAGACTACAGGCCAACTTAGTGGTGTTGAATTAGCTGCTTTCTCCACGTTCCCTATTCCGGGCAAATCGACCGGATGCTGTCATATCTCCTTGTGTGACGTCGCTTCTTTTAGGGGCTGATAGGTCACACTGGATAAGTTTCTTAGTCCTCGTCCTATCAAGGCCCGTTTTTCTGTTCAAAGTATAAACGCAAACTATACAATACGGACGTTCCAGGTGTAGAATGAATAGGGGCAACAGCAGTGTAGTTAGTTAGCAATTGCTATTGTATTCCCTTATATAATCAGATAAAAGTTATTCAATAGCTACTACTCAGTCTTCGCTATCGCACTGACTCCACAAAACTACATTTTAGGCCTGAATATACGGTATAACCTAAAAAGAAATTACAAACAGCAATCGACTGACTCCGCGAGCAACTCTATACTAAGAGCCGTAGCTACTGAATGCAAACCAGAGTGCTCCAACTGAAGGTACCCTGTACCGTTACATTAGCTTTCGTAACTATCCGTTGACTATCATTACGCATACACAGCTTACGTTGGAGAAAAATTCCACGAGAAGAAAATGACCGACGTAAGGGAACAGTGGTTTGCCGACATCTGATTTCACCCTTATCAGCGACTGAACGTAGAGCAGCAGAAATAGGAGAGACGCGAAGGCTCGCAAAAGCTGAGGAAACGACCAGCTAAGCTATGATGTTACTCTTAACATAGCTATGCGGAATGGGGTCGGATGCAGTCTTTACTGTGACAGACGGTCGTGAGTATCATCTGGAATTGTCTAATATAGTTACAAAACCAGCAGGGAATTTAGCATCCTAGAATCAAGTCGAAAGGTCGTTCACTTTCGCTATTTCTGCACTATCTATAGGATTTACTTATTCTTCATAATACTGCATAATTAGTGCTTGACGGTTTTCGGTAATACCGCACACGCCTCGCCGGAGCCGACTTTAACTTTTTTTGCAACTGTTCCTTCTGCCTGACAAGAAACGCATTTAAACATAACATGTAACGGACAGTTTTTTGATCATCTCTTGTCTTCTTCCAGACCATTGCAGTAAAAGGTAAAGTGCCTTATCACTGGCAGGCCGAATGTTGTATGCTCCTTACGAGCTTACTGACGATATCCTAATCATAGGGTAATATGAATAGTGTCGAGTGACGCTCGTAGCGAGCGATTATCCTTTAAACAAGTAGAGGAGGCCAACGAATACGCTAAGACCTCAGATATACTGACGCTAAAGAAACTGCGGCGGCGCGACGCTGACTGATCTTCAGCTTTGCGTTGGCGGTGAAGCGGAGTCAATGGGAAGCCAAATTTATGTCACACCGTTCGAGATTTGTAGATTCCAGCTTTCTTGTTCCCAAAGCTATCCCTTCTCTCTATGCTCATATACGACATAGATGATACGAGAACATCACGCTTTTGCTGGGAAGGCTGCATGGCTTCTATTGTCATAACGCTCAATAAAAAAAATAAACTATCGGCCAGTCCTAATAGATTTCAGCGAACGTCGACAAGGTGACGCATCTACAAGCGTAGACACATGTTTTATTAGGTAGGCCATTTTTAAGCAAGAAGCTTATATCCTCATTTTTACAGCTTATAGCCAAACTAGCCGTTGTCTTGCAAAAAGCTGCGTTGAAAGTTTCTAGCTTATTCACATGTGTTACCGTGATAGCTTAGCGGGTGACGTATTTGCCTGATAATCTTAGGAACAAGTTGTGGTCTACGTTCGAACCCAGGCAAAGATAGACTTCGTTTCGTGTTGGAAGCCAACCAGCCGTCTGTCCAATGGAATGCCTAACGGCTCATAACACCGGACGTAACCAATGTAATGGCGGACGTAAAGTTCGGAACACAGAGGGTCGTTTGCATGTATACCATTGTATTGAGCTTTCTATGTGGGTCACGAAAAATAGGTTTAATCACTGAACGAGACGTTCTCTAAATCGATTGAGCGATGTTGAAGCTAGGTAGTTCACATTTGTAGGAATAGCTGCCGGGCATTTACAGATGAAATTCCGTTCACTACTTGAACCGCTTGAGCAAGGGTTTTAGTAAATTCGTCAGTACCTCATATGTGGTTCGCATAGAAAGATTTTGATGTAGCACATATTGCCACTGGGTGAAGAGCATATCAAGAGACACATTTTGAAATGCGTGAAAAGACAAAAGAAACTTATGGAAAGGCGATTTCTTTGACGTGTGCACTATATGTAGCCTTCGGAGAAGCCAAGAAAAAACTAAAGGTCCCGCTGATCTGGACGGACGGTCGGTCAATCGATCGATGGTGAAGGTACTGCAAAAGAAATCGGAGCTGCGACCATGTAAAAGCTGTACTGTGATTCTGTGACGCTAAAAACAATCTTTATGAACTTGCTTAGGCCAAAGGTATAGGTAACAAGGAACGGATAGAGCGATCTGTGTCGCAATCGCATCGGTGTACCTTGGAGAATCGTAGGGAAAAACTTTCAACAATAATAATATATTTGTTTGAAGAAACATTTTTTATTTGCATTCGCAGAATTTTTATATTTAATTGAAGAACCTTTAGCTTGAAATTTAAGAAAGAGTCACGACATCGCTGAAATACGAACACCCCGGATAGCCATAGGTAACAACTATGAACCACCTACTCCTGTGCAAAAATACAAATAGAAAAATAGTATTATAACAGGCTATTTTGTAATTTCGATTGTATTTCATAACTACCATATTTACTATTATAAGAACTACGTCCATGTTTGCTTACTGATCTTTTTTCAAAAGCCCGAGCTTCTAGTAGCTAGGCGTCGATGGGACCGGTATCTGTTCATGAACACCTACGGCTGTGTGCGTTTTCCCATTTACAAACGGAAATATCGTCAGCAAGTATGGGCATACCAGTAAATACACGAACAGACAAACTACGGAACCCTTTCTTCATCACTCTACCTTATGGTGTCTGAAGTTTATTTAGTACCTATTCTATATTCGTCTTTGACGATTATCCAATGAAAGACCAAATAATGCGTATAGCTTTACATTTACTTATTGTACCCGGAAATGCCATTTGTTGAGCGGTTTACAGGTGTCGTGCGCATTCGGAAAGAGCCGTCTCCTCACTCAACCTAATGCTAGCACTACCTTTGCAAGTCTGTCAACAAAATTGGCTTGCCGAAAGAGCATGTCGAAAAGTACCGGTCAGAATAACTATGCTTTCAATAGCCATTAAATGGTAAAATAAAGACGTGAAACATATTGAGTAACCTCGATATAGAATACGTTTGCTAATTCCGCTATATATATATATATATGTATAACGCTAGATAAACGAACGCGCCATCGTTAGACAATAATATATTGCCCTCAGTCAACGTCGGAGAAAAGACACCACCGTAGTTTTAAGCGTTGGGTGAAGGGCAGGGCATTTCACAGCTTTCTAAAATTGTACGTAATAATATGTGACATTTCGAGCAATGGAGCAAGTCTGTGACGCTTATTTATTCATTTATTCTGCTCCGCGTGAGGTCTCTCGTCGGCTCGTGTCGCGTCTAAGCGTTCCTCCACCTGGTTGGTACTCTTTTTGTGTTATCTTTTGAGATTCTTCCATTCATAATAAAGATAGAGAGAAAAAGTCAGCACGGATGTAGGCCTATGTTTTTGGAGCCTCTGTTAACAACAGCAAAACCCTTTTGCCTTTATCGGTTCTGGTCACTGTTGCTGCTCCTGCGACTACGGCTTTCCCAGTTGAATATTTCGAACCTCACCCTCAGGGCTTTCACAGAGCACCTCATCGACAAGCGGCCAACGGAGAGCTATCAACCGCCACGCAAAACCCTGGCCTGTTTTGGCCTATCTGGAAGAGCAGACAGTTACCCCAGCGGGACCGAGTGTAATAGGGGGAGGAGAAGTTAAGAATTGATGTTGGCACAAACTTTGAATGGCCCTTTATTGAGTAAAGGTCCGTGGAGCAGGACTTGCCAAGAACAGTGCTGCACAGTGCTCCATAGCGATACCTGCTACCTTCGACCTTTCGCTACTGCAAGTGCTTGTAGGTAGGAGGTTGAAGGCAGAAAAACGTCAATCCTCAAGACTTTTGATGGGCACCGGCGCGGGCTGGCGTTTCTGTGGAACATCTGTATTTTTTCAGTACCTCTTTGACTTTTCCGTTTTATTACTCTTTTTTTTTTGAACATCCATTTGATGCGGTGAGTACTGCTTACGTGACCAGGCGATATATTACGCTGTGTTAGTCTACTGTACGTTTGTTCTGTCGGAAGGTTATAAAGCGGGAATGTTCGAATGTCGAAGACAAATCATACATTGTCTATGAGATTATGTAGGAGACAGGACTGACTTATTAAAACAAAGGAGCGATGAGCATTTTGCTGACTTTTTGTGTCGATTTGTTGGAGCCCTATACATGCAGAGAGGTGTGCTGAAACAATACTCCATATACATGTTTATGATTGGAACATGTTTTTGGCAGCATCCAGATATTTATATCGTAATTATCAATCTGCTGTTAATAAGCATTCGACGAAATTCTCCTTCCGAAACATCGTAAAAATTCGGAATTAATTTATGTAGGGCTTTTTATAATAGTTAACTATATCAAAAGGTCTATCTGTGATGAATGATCCTTTACGTGGTTTCAATCAATTCCACGTAAGTATGTCCGTCTGAATACCTATTTAGGTCTCAGATATACAAATACTCAAATAACCACGTACATACGTATGCATATCATCAAAAAGGGTGACGTCTAGATAATTTCCCATTATTGCACACACATGCACCGTATTTGTACCAGGCAAATGATCCGATACTGCAGCAGTGAAGTCGTGTACTACCCGATCGTGTTGTCTGTGCCTATCCACGCGCACGTGCTTCGTGAGACTTTTTTTTCCAAAGAAATCGCTTTCTCATCGCTACATACGTTACCGTTTCAGCGTCCTTCTCTTAATGTGCCATTTTCGCCGCTCGTCTGTTTTCTGGGTAGCGACGAGCTGTGTTTTTTAGTTGTAGGTCAACTCCAACTGTAAAGTCGCGATGTGGTCGATTATAAATATCTAGCCAATTCGTCTACTCCTTTTAACGATGCAATGGTGAACGAAGCCTAGAGTGTTTCTGTGGCCTGTTATTGGTTTTTCTTGACAATGTGCTTCTAGGACGCAACGCACCGAAGCACACCATCGGGTTTACCCGCCATCGGTTATTGGCCTGCTACAAGCAGATCTGCGTCTCGACAATTCAAAGTCGATTACCGAATAACTAAAAACAATTTTGACAAAGCCCTTTTGACTAGTGGCCGATCACGGGTCAACTCTGCTAGCGGTAAAGGTCTGTTTCCGGTTTCCTCTACTTATCTACGCATTTCCCTCTCTCTTTCTCGCTTTCTCTCCCTATCTGACTCGCTAAAATGTGGTGGCTGCTGGCAGATGTACTTTATTCTTTAGAGGAAGCGGGATTCACGATTTGAAAGAGAAGGTCTACTTTGTCCGCTCTTTCCAATCCGCCAGCTCGTCCTTGAGCATTTTAGCCGAGTTTCGTGTGCGCAAATATTTCGTGCAGCAGCAGTCTGATGGTAACTCCAGGAACGAAGACTGAACGACGGCTTTATTTCTGCCACTACAACGACGAGTTCTGCGGTGAGAGCTGAACGGCTAAACCTATTGCGTGGATAACAATTCGGAATAGTTTCTTTTTCTACCTTTGTCTCTTTCGTCCTGCCCTCGTCGTCTATGGCGCATAGACCACGAGGCGTTTCCGCCCATAAACTAGTATTTAAAGCCGCTATCTAGAAGTGGTGCACGATCGGCCGCTGAGACCACTGCTACTGCTACTATGTGACTGGTATCGTTAGACTCACAGGGGTCACGCGGCATCCTAACCTTTGTTCCACCTGCCGCTAGGGATCACGGGAAGAGACAACGGTTATAACAAACCGTATGACCTGCCGCTACATCCTATGAATGGGCCAAAGACCACTAGCAGATCGTTATTGTTGCTTCATAAGATCTCTACGTCGTAGGTCAACTCCGTGCAACGTAGCACGTGTTACTTAGCTTTAGGAAATTCATAATTGCTTTATGCAGCTGGTTTCTTTTTATACATTTATGTATGGGTCCATTGGTGCTTGATATAAGTTAATAAAGTGTAATTTTACGAATCGGACCAATTCGACCTAAACTATCATGGTAAAGCCATACGACTTCACCTAATCCTTCTTTTTTACCGAGGCACGTACTGTATCAACGAAGCTTGAAAGATGTATTTGTGAAACCGATGTCGGAATAGATATCTGAATTCTTTGTGCCATCTTTCACATATATCAGACTATGTACTGAGAGTGCATTTGTACTATTTTTTAAATACTTGATAATTGTACTATTATATTAGCGAGTCAATAGAGTTAGGCATTACATCTTTTATATCAAAATCTCGCTGTTCATAATATAAGTAATAACTTCTTCTAATCGTTTCATTTCTATTATACATTTTCTATCATTTCCAATTTCTGCAAAGTTATACAGTGTACACATGTTCTTCAATCGTGGGGTTGATTTCGCTATGACAATTTGCTTTTGTAGCATAAAGGGCAGACGAAGTGATTCAAACCCCACTTCTTCCATATCTTCGTCCAGGATCATATGTTCCTACCTTAATTTGCTGGTTCGGGATTTCACCTCAGACGGATTTCAATTTAGGATACCCTCTATAGTTCGTAAGTATTATTGATGGGCTGCTTTCTCGTTCATATGCCCACTTCTCTTGGCCCCGAGGTCCCACCAGCTCATTCCTGGTATTTCGACACAAACGGCAGTTAAACACAACTGACCCGGTTTACTCGATTCAGGCCTTTTTGCCAATTAACCATGAGATTTGCATTCTTCCGGAGAAATCATTCCTGGAGTAGCTTTTATTGTTTGAATAATCCCGTTCCAAAAAAATCAAATGTGTTTGCAGACTAGTAAATCCTACGACATTTCCAAAGTTTCCAGGATCTTTAAATCACACGTCGGATTTTTGTCACCTTATTTACCATCGTGCAAATATTGAACGTCACGATTGTTTGACATTTGTGCCTTACGTCCAGATCAATCGATTAAATAAAAAACAAACAGCCATTTTTATAGTAACCTCAGTTTTATCATTTAGAAGTTTATAAACATTCCAAGAATGTTTATTAGAATACTCCAACAACTTGCGATTTTATGTTGTTCATGACATACTTAGCTGTGAGTTTTGGCAAGCTTAGTTTCTATTTTCAATACAAGTAAACATAGCTATAGTCTATCGCCACTATGTTGCTAACCTATCTGTTGTAGAAATTTGGGATACAAGAATCACCAGTTTGGTCTTCATGTTGAAATGATAACGTCGTATGGCAACATAGTTTTCCTATTAACAAGGTGAAATTTTAAAAAGGTTACCTGTGGAAACAATGTCTGGCGAGTATTTTTACCATTGTCATTCTTACGGTACGTCGTCAAACGCGGTCGTCCAATAGCCATGTTCATTAATTTTGACTGCTTAATGTGAATTTTTTCCAACTATGCCGAATCGATGCATCAAAATTCAGAAAGCTCTATTAAATATCAACTAGTAGAGAAGACATTAGACAAATAATCGGGCACTATAAGCTCTTGCGGCCGTACATTTGCATTAGGATAATGTCTCACTAATATGACCATCTCCCATTACCGTAGAAAATGCATTTTTCATCGTCAAGCCACTGTTCGGTGCCACACTGGCTCGCTGCTATAAAATGCGACCAGGAAAATGCCAGCATTTCTACGTCTTTGCTTTTGATCCTCATCCTGGTCGTATGATGCCCAATTCTTTTATCTTATTAATTAGACCAAGGTGAACATGTACCATACTTTTATACACCCCAGCCCTGAATGCAGGCATCGATGCACCTGTGTCGACTTCTACTACAGCCCTCGACCTTTTATTTATACGGTTTCCTGCAAGGTTCATTCAAAAATTCTTTCCCGCCATTTTTTGAACTGACGAATCACGATATTTCGATTTGTAAAACCTTCGCCGAACACAAGCTTTACATAGTAAGCTACCTCTGACGCTTTGTTTCCAACAGAAAGCTAATACTCGTGTACTAGTTGGACTTCGATTACTTCACCGGCTAAAAACTGAGTAACGATATCCGGATAAGGAGTCTCAGCTTTTGAAAAGTACAAATCTGTTTCGAAAACAATACCGTAAAATGTCGCACCGTTATGAAGGGGCGTCATCTTAATACATGAGATTGATTGAGATTGATGATCACGTCTCGAGCTGAACAATTTGATATAAGGAAACGCTATCAAAGGCCATCTTTAAGAACGAATTAATGAGTCCACCTTTGCTCTCTGTTATTAGATATCACGAAAATATGAGAAGCGGAAAAAGAAATGATTCATTTTATGGATGAAATGTATTGTTCCTCTACCAAACGTAAGATGCTTCCGAAGAGCATGATGAGGTGCAACAGCGAGACTCTCAGTATGTTTCGATATTTTCCCAGTTTCGGCACAGTGTTTATTGTATCAAGGAAATCTGGAAGGGTTCATACAGATACCTCCAACAAGCGTATTCCAGATATGGTTACTATTGGCGTTAACAATTAATCACATGGTAATGTTTACATCAAACGGTGCTCCTTGCTAAGGAACGCATGCCCAGATTTAGAATTTAAAAAAACCCCGTGAACAGGCGTAATTAAACGGCAAATGAATCTCAGAGTCAAGTAGTCGACTCATAGTGACATCTATAGTTTCGGACCAACCTAGAGACGCTGCGTAATTTTCGATAATGATTGTCTATCAAGATGTTGATATGAATAGCAGGAAAAAAAAACTTACATCTGAATAGTGCCCTAGCTAAATATTTTAAAAATTATCTATTATTTAAAGAATAGTACAATTTGAAGCATTTGATAGTTCGGACTTTTCTAAATCAGAGTGAAATGTTGCCGTTGGAAATCAGACATTGTTTCGTCGATCAAAGACGACTCTAATAGTTTCTGTTATTTTTTCAGTAAACCATGAACACCATCGTAGCTTTTGCACTGATCTACCGTCAAGGTATTAACGTACTGAATAATTTCACTTAGAGCATTCGTTGCTCCTGATCTCGATCTGAAGAACCTCGCCATTTTAGACCATCGTATTGTGGCATTGACAGCAATCAACGCTTGAAGTACCACCATCTGAGTTGGTTTTAAAGACGCTAGGGTTTACAATAATCAAGTACTATGTTCGAACTATCCGTTGTGCTTCGTTCGGAGCCTAAAAGGTCCCAGCATTATAGTAGTGCAGCCTGTTCCAATCTAACATTTCGACTAGCGCTAGTATTCCATGATCGAGCTATTTCCTAGAATCATTTTGCCTTAACTTGCTAACGGCAACGAAAGCGTATATAGATGTAGGTGAGGAAGAGCTAGAACGCACCAGGAGTCTTCCCATTATAACGCTAATAGAAGCTAATTCTATAACTATAGTTTCAATATAGCCTGTTATAGTCTAAATTATGACGAAATCCACCGAGTTCGGAGGGCGTCCCGGCCCAGAATGGCGTCGGCAAGTAGGCCTATTGGCATTAAGATTCTAGTGAATCATTTCTTGCCTACAAATACACGCACTCACGCACCCTCTCGGTGCGTGAATATCCTTAGTATCGCTGTAAAGGTACCGAGCAATTATGGAGATGAAAAGAAGTGATCGGTCAACGAGTAGCCGAATACGTATTTGTGAAATATGGCGTATCGGCCTAATTCGTTCGGTCTCGTCATTGCCTTGATATCTGCATTGTTATAACGCTAAATATCAGCTATGATCACAATGTATGGCCTACCTCCGTTAAGCACTGGCATGATAAAGATCATTTCAGTAACCCGTTGAGTCATCAGCTAGCATTGTTAGTTATAACATTTTGATTGGTAACACTATATTATGCTCGGATATAAGGCGTTTACGCTAGGCAAAGCTCTTGTCCGCTAGGACTCAATCAACAAGGCCCAAATCAGCTATATATATTTCGATATAAATGCTTAAATATAACAACACCACCACCAGAATGCATTGTCAAGTATGAAACAATTCGTTTAAGCTATGCATTATCTACCTGAGTAACAACAGATGTCAGAATTAACAACAACAGAAAACTGACAATGCATATGAATTGTAGGTACACTCAATTCATAATCTCTCTCCCTCCCTCTCTCTAACAGCGGAGCCTAAGCGACAAACCTGTTTGCCCTTCAGTGTGCGCTGATCACGCAACTATAAACACCACTGACCTTCAAACGAAGTGAAAGATATGTCAATTGAACTTTTTGTTTTTACACTTTCTGAATTAAACATAGTCTGGCGTTCGCGTTATGCCCTGCCTGCTGTATATTTAATGGCTTGTTAAGTGAAATCAGCTTATACGTATTAGCTTAGCCATAAGAAGTTTCCGATAGAGAGCCATAAGAGGGCTGTAGATGATGTCATAAACTTACTTAGCGACTATATTTAATCGTTTTATATTATCGCCATCAACGTACTGTTTTGACCACCTTTTATGTCATATTACAACAGATGATAATGCAACTAAGCGTTACTTCAAATATTCAAATCTTCGTACGCATCCAAACTGATTTAAGCTTTATAGCATTCACATATAAAACTCTCTTTGTCTCGCGCAGCTTTATGTTTTGGTCCACGGCCGAAGGTCGTCCATGCAAAGACAACCGTCTGTTTGCAACTAATTCCTCACGGAGATAACGTTGAACCCATTTTTTAGGTATAAGTTAACTACAGAGCCCGATGAAATATATAACTGTTCGTTCGAAGGTCATATCAAAAATTGCCAGACCTAACAGATGAACATCGAATTAGATGCTTGTATTTAATATGGTTCTGACGGCCGGTCAGTTCCTATTGCTAACAAGTAACTTCGGAGCGAGTGGTCGAGGTCAGCCTACGTCCAACCGTGTATTCGTTCAGCCATCCGAATGCGCCTAAAACACAACGATGCCTGTAGAATATGTTCCTGCTTATGTGGGCGTAAATGTCTTTCGATGTATAATAAAGATACAATGAAGACTAATAATAAATACAAGACAAGCTATTCGATTTTTAGGCTTCAGAACGGCTGGCTATAGTAAAAATCAGTGTTCTCCTAAGATAAACCTAGCTTGCCTACGCAGACGAAGCCTAGCAGCACCCGCCCCAGCCAATAACTCTACTTGGCTTTGATAAAGCCCTCAATCGTGGCACTTCTTTATTCTGTGCCACTGCCATTCTACTGCCACTATTATGGATACGCATCGGTATAAGTGTGGCATCGACGCCACGTCATCGAAAAATGCCCGTTACGAATTCTGTCTTTCTATGGCTACCAAGCCGCCAGAAGTTGTACGCATGACCTTGGCTATCGTATGTGTCGCCGTTGTTGCTATCGGTCACGTTTATTAACGCTGTCGGCGTAAGTGATGTCGTCGAGGTAGAGGAATTAAATGTGTTTCGGAAGTTCAGGATCAGTTAAAATATCAGCCTGTCCTCAGGGGAGACGAGGAGGGTCGTTGTGGAAAACATTGCTTCTTCCGAGGCCCCAACTCTCGCTTCGAGCCTTCCGACCTTCGTGTCGTTTATCCACGATTTACGTAAGTGGACTAGCTGGGTGGTTAGTTCGATAATCGTTAGCTCTGATAGATTAATCGATCTGAGTTGGCAGAAGATGGATGAGTTGGTTAAAAAGACGATAGGATTGTGAAAGGCGGACAGCTAGCTGGCTGGCTGGCGGAGCAGCACGCACGCATGCATGAAATTACACAATAGATAGATGACAAATCAGGTAAAAGGCATTTGGAAAATAGGCCACACAACAATGTGACCTTATTATTCTAGCTGGTCGAGGCCGCTGCCTATGCGGTTTCACTTGTTCGTCTACAAAAAAACGTCAGTTGCTTGATAACTGTCACCTTTAAAATCTAGGATGGACGCATCGATCGTGAGAAATGGGGTATCGTATTAAATTGCACGCACGGGTTAATCGCTATAAACTGGCAGGTGTTCTGTGTGGGCGGCAAGACAGGAACTAGATAGAGAAATCTCTTGATAATCTGCGAGAGCCCATTGTGATGAGCTTTCGATATCCGACCGCGAGATTTATGATCAAATAGATTAGGAGAAATATTCGGAAGACCTATTAAGCAATGGAACCTGCAAACAGTTCGATTTTTACTATTCGATTCCGGCCACCAGCAGACGAATTTGGTGCCGTGGTGTTTATGTATGCTCAATGTGCAATGCGCATTCTGGATTTCAAAGTTTTTGCACCTACGACGAGGTGCTTTACTTAATAAGAACTTAAATAGATTCTATGTTGGCAATATAGCAGAGCGAATTCTGAACATTGATAATAATCTAACCCTAATATCTGCCGAAAGCATTGTTTATATGTTATAACTGACGTTTGCAAAAAAATACTTTTCGGCTCCTTTCTACGGCAGTATAGCAAAGACCAGATGACGTAAGCAAGTAAGTTTTATAATGTACGTCGCCAGCTTAACTCCTTCCTTTTACAGAGAATGGCTCTTGAGCTCGAACACAA
The DNA here is from genome assembly GCF_002532875.2 of Varroa jacobsoni. NCBI lineage: Eukaryota > Metazoa > Arthropoda > Arachnida > Mesostigmata > Varroidae > Varroa > Varroa jacobsoni. Next base: position 8,199 of record NW_019215177.1, on the reverse strand, counting down.
TTTTCTAAAACTGTGGGAAGTTTACTCAGGAAGAACGCTTAGGAAGTGAGGGGCGACGGCGGCTGCGAATAACTGGATAGCCAGAGTTAGCTAGAAGGGGCTAAGTCGCGGGAGGTAGTGTTGTTTGTCCAAGAGTTCGCCGAAGCAACCCTTCAAGCAGAAACAACCAATAGCCGGAAGTGTCTTCTCCGTTCAAGTTCGTAACAACCACTTTGTTTTGCGCGGAAGATCGTCTGCGTTTTTGTTCGTTTGGCCAAGGATCTTAGTTCTATTTGCCCTCGCCTCGGAGGAAACCGCCGCAGGCTACTCCTAAGAGCTGGAACAGGAGCCCTGGTCAGGCTGGATACAAGGAATCAACAATTTTGTCCTTTTCCTAATGACATATTGGAATAATTAGCTGTGTGTAAAATAATTAGGATTAAAGAAGAAACGCATTGCTGTAGATACTCGGCGAGTGTTCATCTAGTAATACGATGCTGTGGGATATTTGACATTTTTGACAAGGAGATTTGATAAAGTTTTTTGTTTTAAAACATGCGGATGAGTGGGTGTTTGAAAATAAATGACAGGAAGGAGATAAATTAGCTAAAAATCAATATATACTATTTAATTAAGGTCCCTCAGATCTGATACGGATTAACGTTAAAAATGTCCTAAGATAATCATCCCGGCTAATTCTACGCGCGTAAGCAGCTAAGAGTGTATTTCGAAAAAAAAAAAGTGACCAAATCCAAGAGATAGACAGAAGCACTCCTTCATGTTTGTAACAACGGGTGGTCTTTTCAATTAAACTGATTTTCAGTCGGGACTTTGCTAGCTTGTTGTTCCTAGCTGACTAATGTCTTGTCTTAATATTTTTGTAATTAAAACCGACGACCCTAGTTTTCTCTGTCCTAGCACGAATACTTTCATGAATTCACCAGTGTAAACATACGTATAACGGGTGATTTCTCAGACCCATGTCAAGACCAATTTGTGGGAGACTATGTACTGCATACGTGGCTGTACTGTATTCCAAGTTCCCGTTAAAGTGATTCTTAGTTTCCATCATGTTTCCGTGAAATGGCAGTGGCAACTTCATTCCTCAACGAAGCAAATAAGGAACATTCAAAACGAACTGCAAAATCCTAGAGAAGTTTCTCAGATTGGAAATTAATCCTTGTCTGATATTTGAAATAGATCAGACTAAGGTCGATAAATACGGCGTCTTTAGAATGACGATACGTCGGAGATACTAATTCAAGTGTCGATATGGTTATTGTACCTAAAGGGTGGTTATTATAAAAACTGATATTTTGACTAAGCAGATAATTCTATCGTAGCCGTGGTAAGTTAATAGTCTCCGGCACGTAAAAACTACGACTACGCAAATAGTGACCTTTGAACGTTTGAAATTCTATGATTCTAATCGCTTTTAATCACAATGTCGTATGTTGAAATCATTGAGGAGAGATTTTTCAGTTTTGCTTTTAAGACCTTTGTGTGTCCTAGAAACAAAAAGAGCACTCGGCACACAAAAGTAGAAATCCGTCAGGCTTTCAGCTTTTTCTGGGACATATTTTTATGGGCAGCGTCTTAGCCTAGGCTTTCCCTGATGAACACAAAAAAACAACTATATATTGTAACATAATACTGTTCGAAAGATATTGCTTGCTGTGAAAGATCAAATTAAAATATAATTCTATATGTATATTGCAAAAATATTGCTGGTTTATGGATGGGTTTTTAGACAGTTTTTACTGATCGTCGTTTGCACAGCTTAGGTGGTGGCCGTTCTCACAATAACGCTGTGAGCCGTTTATCCAATTCGTATAATGATAGAGATATGCTTTATAATTCGAATGAAGAGTATGTCCATGCGTTCGTGTAAGTAGTTCAGGTAGCTTGGAGCGTCGCGTCTTCAGATGCAAAATATTGACTCCTCATAAATAAGTATGCTAAATATGGGGTATGGCTATAGCTCTATTGCGTCCTCATTTCCCAGATGACCCGTTATCGGCAAGCGCTTACTATCAATTTTTGTGTCCGGAACCATTCTTTGCGTCATGTAGATTTCATCGAGAGAAAGAAAAATGACAAATGGCCGAAGCGCCACGTACACTTAAGTCGGTTTCAAGATAAAAATACGTTTGCCACTGACATCACACGTTCTTATCTGTCAAGTTCGTAGAACCGAAGGTATTGCGCGCGATGTTACTAGTGACTATATGACACTTCAATTAAAATATAATTAAGACCAGGTCGTTACGTTTCCCACCTTATTTACATGGCTTAAATTTTTCTAGGAGCCAAATCTAAGCTCTTGAACACTTACTAATGATTATAATGTATAATATAAGTGCTTTCTGGCTGTCGATTACATCAGCTAGGAGATAGGCTTGTTAGGTGGCTCCTGAATACAGTAACATGTTAGGGCTTTTTTTCTGGTCGACCGAATGAGCTGGCACCAGCATCTCAAACGACTATCCCTGCAAGCGTTTTATCGGCACATGTCCATTAACCTTATACCTATTAGGCCCCCACCACAAACTCGTACCCTGCCTTTAGTAGAAATGGCAATAATTTAGTAACAGCAAGAGTCAACATCCATTACTCGCTAAGCAATCATTTCACTACCGGTTACCGCCTCGTTCCGTGACTTGTCCAGCGTCCTGATAGCGTTTCCGCGACAGCTATCACTTTTTCTTTCATATTTAGGTTCTATGACCCAGTTTTTCTCACCGTCGCCGATTCTTAGGCCGCATAAGCTTAAAAAATTTCAAGCCATCGACCTAAAACGTAACTCCGTATCATAGGTGATTTGCGACGAGAACTATCCTTAGGTCTGCGACGGATCGAAAAACAAAGGACGCTAATTATTCTCAACTTTTGCTTTAACCTGTCTCTTTAGTTAAACCAACGGTATTGATGACATTTATGCTAGCCAGCAGCAATATGAGCAAACAGTAGGAGCAGTATTGAAATGCGTGACGGCTTCCATCTATCGAGTTATTGTGTCTTTTTGACATTGTGCCTAAGCCCATCTGAGAATCAGATCTACGCGAGGACACATCCCGTTCGAGTAGGAACTAAGTCTTCAGCGTTAACACTATTATCCGATCCATTGGTATGGATTCCATACAGAACTCGCAGTGCCGTCACCCATGCCGCAAATCTTCATCATCTGCTTTGATTTCTAAAGACAGACCATGCTATAGGGAAGCAAAATCGTTGACGATTAATATATTGGAAGTATCATTACATAATATTATCACTACTGCTATCATTAGCAATACTCATATTAACGGTGGTAGCTGTGCTCTTGATCACATGTACATGTACATGTATCAGTCTATCCCTTCCTCTCTGTTTAGCGCGCAATGCTGGATAGATATGTGATTAAATATTTCAACTAATGGGACCAAATCAGAAAGACACGTTTATCTGTAAGCTGAAAAAGAAGCCTTATTATTCAACAAGGCAAGTCGAAGTTTCGGCTTCTTAGCCAAACAAAATTATGACGAGACAAACGATACTATCTAGAAGAGAATATTATACACACACATGCTGTACATATCAGACCTGTCCCATTCGGCAGCTGCCCGCACTGGGGTGTCTGTCGGATGCCGTCAAATATTTAGAAAGTTTGAGTGACAGACACCATCGATAGCATTATATTACCTTGTCCTATTAGTCGACGTTATCCTGTACGCCTCATCGGTTATCCATCGTTTGCGCTAAACCACGACCAATATTGGTACCACGTGCACGACCTTTGGTCACACGAACTCGCTGCGACAGCACACATCCCTTGAATCCTATTACCGGCAATGGCGGCGGTAGTGGATATGATGGCCCACCAATAAATAGCTGATGTTTCCAGATGACGCTACTCCCGCTATTGACGCAGCAACGCCTGCGCGAACGGGTGCCTGGTAGATGGATGGCGTGACTAAAACATCGAAATAAGGAGTCGATGAAAGGGCATTGCCTCGACCAGAAACCAGCCGCCTACCATCTGCTCGACGGCTTCGTAGGACGTTTAACGACTATCGATCGGAAAATGAGCACGGGTGGCGGGTAGCTACGCGAGCACGTGATCAGTCGCATTGGTTCCTCCTGTTTCTACCCCGCAAACAACCCCCACTTAGCAGCTAACACCTATTTGGGTTCGACACCAGTTTCATTGAACGAACAAGAACTGATTATTGATGGTGATTTGGGAAGAAACGTTTCCATGCTTTTAGTTATCGAAAGTTGCTGATCTTATTTGCTGCTAGCAACAACAGCAGCTTTTTGGCTGACTACGATACGCAACCGCTATACTGCGGACTGTGGTTGAGAACTCGTTTTGATCACTGAAACACGCTGGCTAAGAAACGATACAAACATCTGTCGTGTGTTATCCAATAGCTCAATGACTTCTGTCACAGCAGTTTTTAGTGGCTTTCGATAACCCTATCGGATGTGACGCTGATAGCCTTGGATGCAATTGTTGGTAATCATAAGTATACTCTTATTACCTTCTCTATAACAGTAGTGATCCAATTGGGAAGATGAGTATCGTTTGCCTTTGTTCTTTTTCCTATGTAAGCTAACTGAATTAAAAAGATTCAGTCCAGTATATGTGAATGAGCCTATTGCATGAAAAACGCGTAACGACGGTGTTTGCACAAGGCCACACATACGTACTCTAAAAAAGAAACACGATAAGGAAATATGGCGATAGAAATACCAGCTAGTCGCTATTCGCTAAAAAGTAGCGCTGCATTGGGCGAAGATTGCGTGAAAGTTATGGCACAAAACTACATACGTGTCTCTTCAGCCTTACCCTTTATATAGTAGCCCTTGCCTTAGCCTTAGCTAGGAGTATGCATACACAACTTAAAAATGTGACATTTAAGGAATGAACGACGCGAAAGGGACTACAGAGCGTGCCCTCGCGTACATATTCAGTCCTTTGCAGATTCAGTCGCGATCGGAGCGTAGGCAGTATGAGCTATGATATGTAGGCGTACTCGGGCAATATAAGGGTGGGGATAGCGGCGATGGCTTCCAAAGGAGAGGAAGAGTCTGCACAGTGGGGTCCGGTACAAATGTTTACAGTGTAAAGGACTGCGAAGCTCGTCGTGGTAACCGTAAGTGGTTGTACGGCTAGCCTGTGGTGAGGGCAAGCTGACAACAGCACGCGAAGCCGTCAGTTACTGCATGATATAAGGAACGAACAAACTTCTGATACGAACACAGGACCTCATATAGGCCAACAGAACGGGTGCATGCTACGAGTCACTTGAGAATAAGATGATTCAGTTCAGATCTGAGATACTGTCACTTGGCTACCAGTGGGTGGTAAAAGGTTGATAAACCAGTACACAGTTGGTACGTAGGTGAGTCTGTCCAGCGTATTTACAGTGCGCGAAACTGGGTACCGGGAAAGAAAAAAGTATACAACTTTTATTTGCCTCCGGTTTGTCCTAGCTTCTTCGTTTGAGCTATTTCAAACATAAACAGTATACAATTCGTGAAGAAATACTCCAATACGCTTAAATAGTAGGCAAATGGCTTTCTAACACGCTGTTTTTCATTCAACACTCTTTCGATCGTCCTTCAACATTAATATATTCTCATCTACAATGTTTCACCAAAATTGAACCTATAAATAATATCAGCTCTTTCTGCAATGTAACAGTATCAACAGTATCGCACAGCGTCTTGTTTCTTTATAATTTTGATCTCCATTTTCGGATGAGGCGACTCGGCAGGGCCCATCAAATTCTGTGTAGAACTCGTTTTTGAATATATAGTTAAAGCGTCTACGATTGTTAAGCTGTAAGGGCAACGTAATCCATCTGGAATACAAAAGTCTTGAAGAGACCCATGAAGTGTACCGTACAACTATATGATTTAGCTTCTTTATACCCGTTCATAAGCGGTTTGCTTAACTGAGGAATTAGCCCAGTGGCTCGTGAACGATGGCATGACTATGTGCTCCTGCCCGTTGGGTTGAAATAGGCAGTAACTACCACAATTAAACGTCTATATATAATCGAGTGTAATTCTTATTATAATTGGCCCAGGCGACGTAAACAAAGAAAAGGCAAGGCGTACTTCATGGAAATGTAGTATTACAAATTGGAAATTTTAAGCAACTCATCAAATCTATTATGCCGCGACACCTAGACTTGACGATCTGTAAGAAATTACTTGAGTTGCAAACGAGTCCGCAAGAAATAAGCCATTGCGATATAGTTTCTCCATTAATAGTATAGGGACAGATGGAGTTTAACTTTTATATCACGTCAGCAATAGAACGCTTTGTGATAGAACACCGTGAGGTCTCAATACAGTTTGTAACCCCACGTACAGCCCGTAGTTCTTATCATCTTACGTTTAGAAACGTGAAACGACATACGGGTGCCCTGTCCGTACTTCTACCCTGGAAACGTTGACTTTATCATCTTATTTACGTTTATTAATACCGATGTTGACGTGATTTTTGTAGGTCAACTGCAAAAGCAGGTGAAATAAGATAATGATCAATGTTTTTGTAATTTTTTTCCTATTTTTATGGCCAATTCACACATACCGTATCTGCCATCTTTTATAAGTTGATTGGTCTTGAAGAATACACAAAGCGGTTTTCTTTTACAGTCTGAAGTTTGTGTTTGTTTTCTTAGTAGCATTGAGGTGAGACGTACATATAGTCAGATAGTCTCAGACAATAAAAGATGTCTGCTTCCATGCAAGAGAAACGCCAAATTGGAAGCTGTGGAGATTCTTCCTCCGGATCCCGCGGTCTTCCCAATTTTCTTTCTTTTTCTTTATTTTTCTACCTCAGTAGGCTACAGACGCTTTCACTTTTTCGCGGATAATGTAAGAGACGCGACAATCGGCATAAAAGACAACTGTACTTGGCTGTCCAGTGGAACCAATGGACCCCGGAATGTCGGAAACGCTTTACCGTTCATTACGTCAACGGCTGTGGCGAGGCGATGAGGACGAAAACTGCTGTCGCGTATACTATGGCAGGAAACTGAAAATGGCAGAGATGACGGCTCGCATAGTGTGTGCCAGCTGGTCTGATACTAAAGAACATTCCCGCCGTATCTCCCACACGAAGAAAAAAACTAAACGGAAAAAAGGAAAACAGAGAAGCCAAGGTGGCAACGATGAGGGATAGCTGGTCTTCACAAATCCTTTCCATCAGTGGCCCGAGCAGGTTATTGGTAAGACGTAATAATCGTTACTGTGTTGTCGCAAGCATTCCGTTACGCCGGAACACTCTCAGACCCAGTGACTAGCGTTCGTTCATACAGCGAGGAGCACAAAAAGGCAATGATAGTGGAAAAACGATACGAACGTATTGAAAGCAATAGATAGTAATTTTATATCGTATACAAGTGGGACCAGATATGATTTACAAACAAAAAAGCGTAACATGTGTTTATTTAGTTAATAATCTTATAGTGGCGCATATAACAACGTTATGCTAATTTTTCTGTTAAAATGTCCGTTAAAACTAAATAAAAGTGCCGGCAGAGTTGATGATAGACTAGGCTAGAAATACCTGTACTGCAAATTAGAGGAGATTTCTGCGGCTTCGAATGCTTCGTACTGAGTTAGGACGCAAGTAAATGTGCCATAGAGAGAACCAGTCGTAGATCTATTGATGAACAGAAGAATAACATGATCTTATTTTTTTTTTTTTTTTGGTGAAACCATATTCAAAATGATTAAAGATGGAAATTGCAAAGCGTTATTCTTAGGTTATTGATAATCACCTGTAGGGTTGAAACCTTTGTCCGTAGGCCACCTTATATGAGTTCATATATACATACCTGTAATGTGTTTATCTCTATATCACCACTAACACACACCTCTGTCCTACTAATCCTAACTAACGGGATTGCCATTTACTCTTTGAACATTTATGTGAGGCAGTGATGACAGTAACAGTAACAATAAACAAAACCACCCTATATAATGGCAAACGACCGTCTAGAAGGATCTAAGAGGTCCTTTTGTCCTTCGGTTCTAGCTAACGCAAAGGGTTACTCAGGTGAAGATGGACACGCTGCCAGCTCATGAGGTGGTTTGTAAGCAAGTATGTCAAAGTTAGCAGTTCCTTATCACATAATCAGCGATTGCCTCGAAGAGGCCTTTATAGCGCACCGACTTCAGAGAACTATTGGCCTCGCAGATTTTACGTGGCCAAAGAAC
>NW_019215176.1:0-22942 GCF_002532875.2 Varroa jacobsoni | reverse complement strand
ATATATAGTGCGTTTAGTTAATCCACAACGAGTTTTAATGGTTTGCTCTCATTCATCAGATTTGTACTCATCATGAGAGTAGTTAGCTGAGGGTGGTCAACCAAACGTATTCAGTAATTTCGAAGGCGCGGTCCTGCTTGGGAACAATACTTCAGCTTTCGAAGTTATAATTTCAGAAAAGAGGAAACTACTGGTCTGACTTAGCTGAAAACAGCAAAAACGGAACTAATAGAAGTGTCGATTTTGAAGCCTTGCTTCAGATACCTAGTTTCCATCACCAAGCAAAATGTGTGTACGCCTGATTTCGAACGTAGACCACCTATTGAGCTCGCTGCTCCATCACGAAGAAAATGAAACAAACCTATTAGGCTTCATATGTACTATATAATAATGTAGATATGCCAAACGAATGGCTTCGATAACGTCCCCATGCAGTGCGTGTCGCCTTTGCCTAAAATCCAGGCATAGGCATACTTCGTACTGGGAGTCAGCCGTCTAATGCTTGAACGTTTAAGTACCAAACAAAAAACATGGGCATCTTTTAAGCATTTTACAATACAAATATGAGAGAGCATTTGTGCAGCTCATACTGAAGAACAGTAATAAAATGGAGCGGAATCTTTATATTTATCAACAAGTTCCCTTTTTTGGCTCGACCGACACATATACATCCTTTCGTTGTATGTATCTCATTGCGTTATCAACTTTGATATCTCCCCGTTATATTTCAATTGTAAAGCTATATTTTAGGGACTAAATATCTTCTCTCTTAGATCAGTGTGACTTGTGGGTTTAAGCATTGTTTCTGAACGCGTGTTTACGGACCGTTGGTAATAGTTGCGGAATGTTGGTAATAGTTGTCATATCATTAGCACTGTTTTTATTTTTTTCACGGTAACTTTGCACTTATTAAATTATTCTATTAACATGAGCAAAATATGCGGAAAAAGGGAAACCTCAGCTTTGCCTTCATTGTCATTGTCTCTCATAGTATTTAGCATTCGATATGGTTACCCGTATTCAGTAATTTATGCAGAAACATGTTTTTCTTTACGTTCATTTAGCCACTACTCGTTACGTCGGTGCTTTTATCGACTGGAATATATTGTAGTTTATAAGTTTTAGGATAATCTGCGTTCAACCTAAGCGTTAAGATGTAAAAAGGCTTAACCTCGTATAATCGTCTTTTCAAACGGAATTCTGAGACAAAAATATTGATGTATATATAGTAATAAAAGAGAATGCAAGCTTGACAAATAAAAAACTAAACAGGCAGAGACATATTCATACTTTCAGAATCTTTTTCTCTGCTATACATGTGCGTACATGTTACTTTCAATGTACGTGCTGAGTGCTACAAGAAAGCAAACTACATCAGCAGAGCGGGTGCATAACATACACTGATCGATAGAAAGAACCAGCTAGTTATTTCGTTACCCCTTGTTGTATTCACCATATGTGTACAATCAACATTCGTATACACATCTATCCTTCTAAACACAACGGAATCTGGGAGGCAGCAATGGCTCGCAATAATACACACGAAGCGGACCCCTGCATCTCCGCACGGACCCGCTGATAGACCCCGGCAGGCAACAGTTCTTGTCGTTGTTGTCCGTTATTGCCGCGGCTGCCGTCGTTGTTGTTGCGTACTTGGCCAGTGTGGTGGTCTGTCTGCGCGTTTGCGTTCGCGAGCGTGAGTCAGTCCGTTTGTCTATCAGCCCAACAGTCCATTCGGACCTTTCGTCTTCACGCGACGCTGTTGCAGAGGCGCTATCCAGCTATTGCTACAGCCAATGCGAACAACGGCGGGTGGGACAAAGCTGGTTCGCTGGTTGCCGTGTGTCAGTGCAATAGTGACCCGTTACAGGGCAGAGCTGCCGCCGCAAGGCATCGTGCATCATCCACGAACGGTCGTCACTGACGCCGCCGGCGCCATTTGAGCGTCAGCAACGGCAGCCATAACAACGACAGTAGCAATCGGCGCTGGTGCATAGCGAGAACTTCAGCGCAAGCTACAGCGACGGCGACGCTGGTCGGCTGGTGTCGCTGTTGGTGGTGGCTCCGTTCTTGCCTTCGTTCGACCGTCTATTGGAAAAAACGCCATCGTTTCCACTGCTGCTGTTGTTATTGCCACAGCGTAGTTACCCCGCTGCTGTTGTCGGAGGTGTCCGCCGAGCGTCAACGTTTTCCTGCAGCGCTGTCGCCCGACGACCAACCAGCGGCTAGCAAGTGGCAATCGGCCCTGCCCAGCCTGCTTCGGTTTGGCTTCACCGCTTTCTTAGCATTTTTCGATGGCGCTCTTCTTGCAACTGACTGACTGGCACATAGCGAACGTTCGTTCATCCGTCCGCTGGATAGCGGCGCACCAAGTTGGTACGCAGCAGCGAGAAAAAGAAAGAGACTATGAAGGTGGCAACGGTCGCGGCAGCGGCGGCAGCAAGCGACTTCGGTGTTGATAGTGGAAGCAGCGGCGGCGTAGCCGTTGGCGATTGAGCCAGTTAAGGCGGCCGCCGGGTTCTTGTTCCCTTGCCGGTCCGGGCTCAGCCGCGCCATCGGTGCGCCATTCTGCTGCCACTGCAGTTGCTGCTGGTGCCTCTGAGCGCTGCTGCGGAACTAGCGCGCGCGTAGTGTCCCCCATATAGCATATGGATAGCCGCCGGTGGAGCTTTAGCTGGCAGCCGTGTTCATCTCTAGCTCTGTCTTCTCGGCATTGCTACCAACCGCTGTACTGTCGGCCACAATAATGGGCCACAGTACCAACGAACCAAACAACTGCTATCCCTGCGCGCCACAGAACACATGATGCCAGGAAGGGCTCCACATACATATATATATATATGTAGTACAGTTGCTGTTCTGTCGGTCAGATAGTCCGTGGTCAGTGGGCTGCCGCTGTCGCTCTGGCAATGTGTGGCAAGCTGACTACCGTCAGTCGAGGCAGAGCTGCGAAAACTGACCGGGTGCTGAAGCGCGATCGCAGACCATATGTAGGCAGCTGGGTTGTACAGCCTGCCGAGTGCGTATATATAGTTATTGAGCTGTGAAAGTCCTTATAATGTCTGGCACAGCTAAAGCTACGTACCAGCCAGGACAATATGACCATCACACGATGACGTCGTACATTATCGTGCATGTATGTATGTGTGTGTATGTAGAATTATGGAATTGGAAAGTGTTCGACTAGTAACTGTACTCGTAGAAATAACGTAACAGAACTGTACAATAGTCTCGATCTTTATTGCCGAGTGGACCGATGTGCACGTTCGCGTTTTCTCGGCGTATCCACTCACGCCCAGTAAATATAAGTAAAGACGATGTTTATTTTGTAGGTGGACACTCAGCAATGCTATATAATGAACTATAATAAATACATTGTTCACACAGGTAACCAGAGACACTGAGCGACTCAATAGAGATGCAGTTCTTTGAATCCTCCTGTTCATTAGCACAGCTGCGGAGCTTCGACGACGAAAATAGCCATCGGACGACTGAATCCATCGCATGGCGGCTTCACAAATACCAATCGTCTCCGTTAGCCACCAGCCAGCTGACAGCAGTGCACTCAGTTACCCTAGACGGCATAGTAACCTTATTCAAAATCTCATCTGGAAAATATGAACATCTTTGCTCATGAGAGGTGTTCGTACTTCGGAATTCAATACCCGATCTAAAGGAGATAGAGCAGGTTCGAAAACGATGTACTTATTTAAATCATCCGGTGAATACTGTAGACGGGGTCGCAAGAGAAAACAGTCAAGATCGATGATGGTTTTGCTAGATTTAGAGAACAGGTAAAGGTTGACGGCATTGTTTAATTTATTTAAAATATCCTATAAAACAATCATATTGCCGAACTATTGAGCAAACGTATTTGCCTATCTAGTGTACGCGCCTACGAACACGAACCATGTAATCACTGTTTCTCTATTAGTGGCTATAAAGCGGAGTCTTTTGTATGGTATTTAGTACGGTCTGTGAACTGAAGAGCATTGTGCTGTATTTTGTATTCTTCAAAACGTTCTATGTTGCGTCTATAAGGTTCATCGGTGGCAAGATTTGAACCATCGACCACAGGCTATAGAGGTTTTAGTTGTCCAAGCCAGCGAGATGATTCTTCCGTGTTCATATCGTCGGCGGGTTTCTTTTGTTTGATCTAATTTTGTTGATCTAACAAATAGCTGATCGCAGACATAAATCGAAAGGCGAAATGAAAATGTCCGTGACAGATGCTATGTCGGAACTCACACCAGCCTACCGGGAACATAAGTATTAAATGTAGTATCACTAAGACCACTAAGAGGTAAAGTATGTATACGCGCCTCGGGCAATTTCGATATTCGGTTCTCGTTGGGATTTTCTTTACAAATGAAGTCAAGTAGGAAAATTGTCTTTCTCATGTTAATGAGCAGGCCTTAACTTTACCTTAATGCAGCTCAAATAGAGTTCCCCCAAGCGACGGTACAACCAGTCACAAACCTCTGAACGAGCCGAGGCCATGTAGCGGAAATATGCCCGCGTTGAGAAAAATTGCTTATCATGGAAAAGGCGCTAGATGATTATTGCTATAAGAAACCCACTATCAAGTTAGTTAAGTTTATAGAGACGGAAGCTATTCAAGAATTCACTTCATTTCTCATCTCGCCGATAGCTACGTCATCGATTTCATCATCTGTACCTGCTAAAAGAAACAAAAAAAATCCAAATGGTGACGCCTTAACAAGCTAGCGAGGAAAGCCATTAATGCAATGTTAACAGTCGATCTTAGCACTGCCTTGTTCCAATAGCTAACTCTTCCGATCATGCGTTTAACCTGAGGGAAGTAAACGAACGTCAGAACCGAGGTAATCTAATAATCTTGCACTCAGATTCGATGCTACTTTACATTAGGACTACGGCTGAGTATCGTTCTCGTGATTCGATTTCAGTAGCAAAAAGTGGACCCACTCTTCGATCGGCCTAGGAAGCTACAAATGTCGATTTAAAAACTAATTTATGCTAAATGTCTACACGCAAGTTTCAAGATACATGGTTATCTGGTCGTTCTTTTAGATGTTGTGTGCAGTAGTTTTCACTGGTCTGTTTGCTGATGTCAGGCACTGAAGACCTCGTTTCTTTACAGTTATTATTTTTTTAAGGCATCTAGAAACGCACACCTGTTGTTTATTCGGCAAGGTCCAACGTTTATATCACTTCAAGAGCTGTGTCAGTCTGGAGCACGGTCACATTCAAAAAACTAAGGTAACCGATTTGACCGATAGGGAAAATACGAGAGCCCAAGTTCTGTCTTCTAGAGGCCTAGTGTAATTCGTCCTGTTACGGACGTAACGCTAGCAAAAATTCATTTGCTCCATAGAATGTATATGTCTCGTAGGTTTGTTTTATTGGAATTAAGAATTGGGTTGATTTGCGGCTTGTGGGAATTTAGGCCATAACTATAAGGGTTAAGGCTTCATAGAACGGGGCGCTTTTCGGCGAACAGATATAACGTATTGCCTTGTAACTATTTTAGCGAATTATGTAGCGATTAATGTTCATCATGACGGTTTTACATAAGCACATAGTTTATTTATAAATACACAAAGCACAAAATGGCGTCCACTATTGATGTTATCACAAACACCCTAGCCTAATACAAATCTATCAAAATCCTTTGGATTTTTATCCACGCTGCTAACACAGTTTGTGCCACCTGCCGAAACGAAAAGGGAATTTGATGACACAGAATGTGTGAGCCTTTCCTTTAGTCCACCTGTCTGTCCCGATAGGGAGCCTGACGCAGACTTACGGTACCTTTTTGTGACGAGCAGCGTTTTTTCCCGCAAAAACACTCTAAAAATCTCTACCAATATGTGTTTGGGAGCGAGGACCGAGGCATGAGGTTGTAACGTTGTTTTCACCCGTGGTGGAAGCTCTAGTATCTATCAAAAATTAATGAACTTTTTATAATAGATCTAGAAATAAGGCAAGGAGATAGAGTTTGTCTCGTAACTTCTTCTCAAAGGATTTCGCAAAGGTTTCAAAATGCTGTTTTTCGTAATATATTCCTCGTATATAATTTGCGAAACCTAAACATGCTTCGGATATTCTCTGCTCTGGTAAAAAGGTGAATTTCTTGGGTTCAATCTGCATGGCCCATCGTTGCAACGATCCCGCCTCAGCAATCCAGACCCGTAATGGCTCCGTGACGAGAAGGAGGAATGACGCTAGTCGTCGGTAATACTATCGAGTGATAAACAAAGCAATGGCGTAATGTCGAGATGGCCCATGAAAAAATTCCAGCATTCGTGACCCACATTGGACAGCAGCATGTTTGCAATAGCGCGGGCTCCTAAAGATGTTGTGGTGTGAACTTCGATCCTGATGGGTTGTAATCGGGGCAAGGTCATATAAATAAAAACCCGGACCTGGATAAGAGGGTGAATCTCAAAAAGCAAAACGACATTAATGGATGCAAGGCACTATAGGCAGTTCTATCCGGTCAAAACAAACAATTTAAATTGTTAGCTTCTAAAAGGAAGTTCGCCTATATAATTTGAACGATTAAGGCCAGTGGTAGAGATTGTAAAATTTCGTAAGTCCCCGAGTGCAGTGCGCCTATCCCTAACGTCGGTGGGGCGAGGATTTCTAAGACGTAATCCTTTTAATTGAATTTGTGACCGACTCCTGTTTAGTGCTTTTTTCTGAGTGTCCAATTCTAAACGCTACGACAACTTAGGGTGCCTCCTATATTTGCCCTAAAAGAACGCTCCTTCTCGTCGCAAAGAGGCGATTCATAGTAAGCAGCGTAAATTTTGTATGTCGATTTCATTTGGATGCCGAACAAATACTTTTGACTGATATAATAGAAATAAATCTGAGTTGGACTGAAAATATGGCAATGAATCGTTTAGTTGTACCATGCAACAAATCAAATGATCTTAACCGTACGTGAATTGGTTATGGATTATCATGTGCCAACGGCACCGCCTCTGACCGGGAACCACATAGCTTCGAGAGCGTTTTAAAGACTTCAAAGAAAACATTTTTAACCATTTTAAGCCGTACACAGAGGCTTTCAAGCGATTTAGTGCATCGCGGTCAATATAATAGCCTGGGCATCTAGAAAAGCTCCACATGCCCATCTAGCAGGTAGTTAGGTTAGCGATAATATTTGCATGAAGTCAGATGAACGAGACCCTGTACGGGGGCTGATGAAATCTATTCACGAGTAAGAAACAGTGCAAAATGAAAACAAGGGAACCAATTCAAAAAAACAGCACTCAAAATGACAGCGTTTCGTTCGATCAAGCTTTTCCATAATCGTGTAAAATCCGGTGCACCCAGAACTTCTCTAAGAATCATTTTTTCTGCTGCTAATTATAGCAAGCAAACGTTCGTATTGCAGCTGTCAGTTAAGGTTGTTGCTTTGAGCGATAATTAATGAACCAGAAGATCGCGTCTCTTTTTTGACGCATTTTACTTACGATACAACACGAAACAATGCGCTAGAAGAGTGGATACCTATGACACTGTTGAAATGCATCTGAAGCTCAGTATTTAAGGAAGGATCGTCTTTATAGTTGACATTACTGATAAGAAAACTTTATGCAAACTTTATTTAAGAAACTTTATGAAAGAACCCATAAGATATGCGTATTGCGCCCTTAGAAACAATAAGTTCTCGGCTCTAGTTTGCGACCAAAGACTTCGATGCCTAAGAAAAACGCCGATAAAGACATCTAAAAGGCGGTGCATGCAAGAGCTATTTTGCTTTAAATTAATGCTAAATCGGCTGTAGACAGATCGTATTCAACTGATGAAACTCGGAGTCCCGTGCACACTTATAGTCAGTGAGTTGTCGTTTAATGAAGGTCGATTTCCCACTAAAAGGGGTCGGCTTGTACCAATTCAGAAAACACCTGCTCATGTGCTCAATTTCCCACTTCTCACCTATAGATGTCCCTCTAAAAATTGGAAATATACCGCCATCATATAGGTGCACTAATCTCAATTCTGTGTCGGTAGTGCCTATATTAATATAGTACTAGACCACCGTTATGTATATGATCTCCTTCAGTATAATATGCCTCTTTGAGAATTGCATTGCTCACCCGTGAGTCTCTACAATTGAGAAGGCTATAATAAACGATCACGTAAATAATACGTCCCGTAACCATATACATGTACACCAATTCATACTATATATATATATATATATATATATATATATATATGTGTGTGTGTGTGTGTGTATACTTTTTCATAAATTTTTTCTATTTTCGTAAGCAAGGCAAACAGATTACTAGGCAAGTGTAGGGATTCTCTATTGCTGTTGTTGTTGTTCAGTTGATTGTAACCGGACAACGCGATCGAACGTTGTTGTTCTTGTTGACGGCAGCGATCTTTGTCGCCAGTTGTCTTGCCACTAGACAACGCCGCCGTCCTTGGCGTCCGCAACAGCATCGCGCCACAACGACCATTGCCACCATTACCAGCAGCACGACTAGTAGCTACAGCACGCCATTAGAACAGAAGACCGACAGCGGTATGAAATCCGTCTGTCTATCAATTGCAGAGACAGCAACGACTGGCGTGGCAGCCGTAGTCGTCGTGAGCCAGAAACAGCAACCAACAGCCGACAGCAACGGCTTCAGCGTCGGTTCAGCCGTCAGCTAGGGCATAAGGTGGAACGAACTGCCCAGAACCACGCAGTGCAAACATTTACAACAACAACAACACGAGGCGTCCATGCATTGTAGTCAGCAATCAAGCACGTGAGAGCAGCGGCCAGTGGCGGATATACGGCAAGCAAGGAAGCGAACAGCGCGACATGCAACAACGTGAAAGTCGACGACGTTAACTTGGCGCGGCGCGCGGCGATGGTCAGGGAGATACTAGCACTACTACACATACCGACAGCACAGCGACGGCCGAAGCGGCTATGGTGAGGACAATGGTGATGATGATACAGGAACAGTAACAACACGATAGCAACTAGCAGCTGTGGCTGACTTCAGCTCTGTGGTAACCCTGGTGCTGATGGTGCCAGCAGCAACAACGACCATTACGATCGCTTTGCTCACATCGCCATTTTGTTTTATTCTGGATGTGTAATCGTATGAGAAGTCATGGTAACATGAAG
The DNA here is from genome assembly GCF_002532875.2 of Varroa jacobsoni. Lineage (NCBI taxonomy): Eukaryota > Metazoa > Arthropoda > Arachnida > Mesostigmata > Varroidae > Varroa > Varroa jacobsoni. Next base: position 13,818 of record NW_019215176.1, on the reverse strand, counting down.
TGCATAGCGGTCGCCCCACAGTGACTGCTTGTCTAACTGCCCGACTTGGGGCTGCTGCCGTTGTTTATCGTGACGATAGCATAGTGCAATCCTCTTTTTCGCCCGCAGCAGCAGCAACGAACGACGTGAAGCAGCTGGAGCTAGTGCCCCTGCCGCAGATCATACCGCGGAGACGGCATTGGCTTTAGTAGCATTGTTTGTGGCTAGAAGATAGTGTTTCACAGTCTCGCAGTCAACCAGCTATGCCCCCTTGGTTATTCGGGTACGGTGACAGCGTGCTACAGACGTCTTATGACGATGGCGCTAAATGTGGCAGCAATATTGCTTCTGGTGTTGGTGAAAGAAGAGAATTTGCTGCCTAGTATTCACCTATCTTTGACATACGGATCGGGCGGCGTCACTGCCAGCATGTCACAACAATCGCTAACACTGTTTTTCGTCTAAAGTCCGAACAGTCAGTTTCGTACCCGTACGCGCATATACTTACTTACGCAAGGAAATACCGAGACTCCCGCAGCCATGGATACAAGCTAGTAGCATACAACATAAATAACGCACACACGTATTGGTACTACTCATCGTCGTAAACGATAGAGTACGCACATTTACCGTCGTCATGTCTTATGCCGCCCCCGCAACTGTCCGTACGACGACGCCAACAACGGGGTTTTTTGTTATCCATGATGAGTCAGGACGCCGTCGTATTTTCTAACAAATTGTAGATATATATATATATATATATAGAGAGAGAGAGAGAGAGAGAGAGAGAGAGAACGTCCGTCCCTGGTAGAATTCCCCTCCAGTTTAGGGGGAGTGAACGGTGCAACCCGGGCGCAGTGCAAGCCGGCCAGCCGATTAGCTGGGGGACAGCGTGGGTTCGCTGGGGTTGGCATTCGACTGGATACCGGTAAAAAAATGGGTCAAAGAGTTTAGCCATTTGACCAAGGAATGAAAATAGCAAGCTAGTGTCCAGATGGCAAGTAGGGCGTAAAGGTTTTTCCTAGGGGCTGCCCTTTAATGGCAGGAATTGAGAGCAAAGGTGCTACACGGCTTTCTGTTAGGAGATTAGCAAGGAGATGAGGTCGTCCTCCCTGATGAACACATCCGAACTGAATAATAACTGATTTTATTTCTTTAAGAATAGGCCGGGCTAGGACCATGTGGAGGAAGCGGTTGTAGAGCACTTGCTTCTGCCAGGGGATTGCCAAGCTAAGCCAGGCATCTTTAATATGTATATAATGTACTGCGGATGTATCAGTAGGTCGTATTGAATTATTGTGCTTTCTGCATTTCATCAACGTAAATGAGCAAAAGGGTTTGAGACTATTTCCGAAATTTAATTTGCCTACCTGTTTTTGTTCAGAGGTGTAACACTTTACAGCTGTTGTACTCTATAGAGAATTCGGCTGTAAGTAGCTATCGAAGTGCTTCAATTGCTGTTGATATTGTGACTCGGGTGCACTTTCGATGTCTATAAATGTCTATAAATGTTTGCGATGAGCTAGCCAATGAAAACTCGATCGTACGGGGTTCACTGCTTAGTTTATTGAATTTGTTTAAGAAATTACGCAACGGTATGGGGAATTGCAGCTTGTGTTGGGCGCTAAAACACGTGGATGCGTGTATGTCCGGATGGGCTAGATGTTTTCCGGCGAATCTCAAGGATGTTCAGCGGTCTAAGTTTGAACACTGGGCTTTGATCCGTGCTGGAAAGTGCAATGCCAAACGTTAGTGTTCGACGTAAACCTCGAAACATTTAGTTCTAATACCTATACGACTTCTGAAGCTCAACTCTGGGGGAATACTGCAAGTGTGACGCCTTGTCGTCAAGAGCAATATTACAATAGCCACAGGCAACAGAAACCTATCTTAATCAATTTACTTCTTTCTTTTCACAATATCTCAAACATATTATTCTATTCAAATATACCTAAGATTTATTTTGTCACTATCATCTCCTTTCTAACTAAACCTTATCATGGTATCGTGACCAAACTAGAAAGCTCAGCACACCACTACACCCAACCGTTTACCCAAGTTTACGCACAAGTGCTTGAATTCAGGAAATCCTTCTCACGATCACGTTCTTTCGTTAAAAATGAATAATTGCAAGGATTCTGATAAACATACAGACGTACGTTTCGATATATACGTATATATAGATGCAAGCACATTCACACAGGGCAAGCGCCACGACATAATATTCGATCATAATAGAATTGACGTTAATATTGATAACGGAGCAATACAGGTCATCAATCACTCAGCTCATGAGGATAGCGGCAGACCGATTGATGGCCGCTGCCTATTTCCTACACACCTCTTCGCGTTGAGTTTCGCTCGCCTATCCTCCTATTCCCCAAACGACGAGAAACTTGATAGTTCTGTGCTCGTTTGCGCGCAGCGACCAGCGCCGCCGCTCTTCTCGATGGGAAAGAGTTATTTAGATTCGATCGCTGCTGCCGTCGTCCGAATGGGGGGGGGGGGGGGACAGTGACTTCAACAACTGATGGCAGCAAGCCGATTCGCAAATTTAGGAGTGGAACTCGTCGAGTGTAATCAGTCGTACGCTCGGCCACACAGCTAAGGAACCGCAGACCGGCAAGTCCAAGAGGAGAATACTGGGCAAAAAACCTACGCCTGTGTCTGCCTGTCGAGGGTGGCGATCATTTCATAGCAGTTGTAATAGTGTTGTTTACCTGTTGTGCTCCTTTTCCGGCTTGGGCTTGTTGGCGTAGCGTGAAGTGAGTGAGTGGGTGAGTGAGTGCGTGCGTGGGTGTATGGGTGCTTACACTCGGAAGAAAGATATATCTCATTTAACCCATAAACTATTAGCATACATTATATTTGCTGCAGTGCTTACGACCCTGTAGAGAGGGAACGCTTATATGATGGCAGCCACGGTGGCGAAAGGGTGCGCTCTTGTGTGCTTAGGTGAGCGAGATAGTCAGGAGAGGCATGAAGCGAAGACAGATCTCTACCTGGTTCTCTATCTCTCGTGTGTATCAGCTTTGGGTCTGATTTAATCGGCGGCACTTGAGCTAGCCTCGACTCTTTATCGCATGCCGCAATTGTATTTGTTGCGTTTATACGTTGTGCTTCGGTGGAACATGGGTAAAATACGTAACGGCGCCGGCAACAGATGATTTCGTCTTGCAGTGTATGGCAACCGGCGACCAACGTTTGTACGCACTTCAGTGGATATACAAGTTCCCGCACTCACACTCAAACTCCTATGCTTTCTTGTCGCTGCGACGTTGGCTTGAGTCGTGCACGATGAACCGTCGAAACCTTGTAGTTCTCTTGCCGGGCTTGTTGTCTTCTCATAAGTGTAGTCTTGCATCTAAATCGACATTTACGTTTCTGTATAGACTTGCCCGACAAGAATCGACAATGCCCTTGTCTGTGATAGACAAGGGCATTGTAGGTTAAGTAGAAATTCGGCCACCCGCTCACTTTGCGAAGGGGGATTAAACCGCGGCTGGGGAATCTGGGGGGCGAGAGATCTGGAGGGCTAAAGTAACGTCTGTTCAAAACGTTTGAGCATACGAGTAATAATAGAAAATCTTTGTTTCCATCAGATAATTTTTGCATTTTAATTACGATCACAGATACAGCTCACACAATTGAGTTGGGTCATATCTTTTTCGAACGGAAAATGGGAACGACGTCATGGTGCGCAACACGTACAGGCCGATGACGAACCAGTACTCGTTTGGTTTTATTTAGTGATGGATTGATACGAAAGATGACAACTGATTATACTTTACTCTATAAGCAAAACAAAGGAGCAAAAAAAGTTGATTGAAAACTGGCGTTTAATTTCCAATTAGCAAAGTACTTGTTGCGATAGTAATAATATGGCTTATAGACTTGAATTTGACTTTTATGCAAGTGAAGTAGGAAAACTGAGGGGAGAGACAGAGAAAAGGAGAGCTCATGGACCGATTCGTGTACAATTGGATCCCTTGTGGTAGAATTTTGTGCAGAGTCACGCGCCAGATCTTTGCTGGTAGACAATTGTTTGGATTTAACAGCGGAGGCTCGCGTGGAGATAAAGCCGACAAAGCAAAACTGAGATCGTATCTCTTTAGTAAACTCTAATAAATGCCGCTGCGCCATCGGTGAGGGAATCACTGGCAGACCTTTAGTGGTCATTTACGTACACTGGAGCCGGTAATGCCGAATCTGCTGATAGTGCGGTACATATGGTTTTTTTTTATAACTAGTTTTTATTAGATTTATTTTTTATTATTTATTAAAAGAGATTAGATTACATGAAGCGCTTTACCAGATCGTTGTAGTCACAGAGGGTGGACGTGTTGTTCAGTACGTGTGGGATTGCAGGACAGATCGGAGCTGTTTCAACAATTTGATGTAAAAATGTGACGACGAAGCTAAGCAAGTGTTTTCTTGTTTTGAGAACAACGTATTATGACCCCGAATTAGCCAAGCAATTTACAGGTTACACTGTGCTAATAGCCGTGCAGGAACTATTAAGGCGCGCGACGCCACTCCTTTGCCTAGCGCCTACTGCTAGACAAATGCATAGAAATACTCGAAAAACTATGAAATTGTACAGCTATGTAGTCCTAGTGTAGTTGATTTTTGATGCTTTTCTAACATGTGTTTGGTTTGCCAGAGACAAACGTGCATAATTGGACGATTGTTGCGTAGCTATGTACGTCGACTGGCGTGCGGCTCGACATCGGCAATGATAGGTAACAGATAGGTTTCTAGATAAATACGTTCTGGAACGACATTTTATACGTGCCGGTTATCGTATTAGTTTAATATAGCATAAAAGCCAGGCTAGAAAATGCTTACTGTCTAGTTAACGGTGTTCAAAGACCAATAATTACTTGTTTCTAACGGCGAAATTCCCGGTTATTAAATAATTATCACATCGTATTGACGATCCTAGCTCCAGTGGTGTTGAAAATACAATTCAGGGTACACAAATTTGCTATCATTCGACTCGACCTTCTCATCAACAGAGTAAGTACTGTTCCCCGGGTAGAAATGGTGGTCGTCGTTGTCCTTTACAGTAGAGCATAGATAGCTGGCACGTCCCGTAGGAATCCGTGCCGCGTGCTTTCACTAGGCAGGCTTCAAGCTCTCAGCTACAGATAGGTAGCATAGATTTAGACAGCTCCTGCCTTTATATAGCATTAGCTGTGGTTTATCGGCCGCCAGGTAATACGGTGGTGAATGCCTGGTCACGGTAAACCTTCACGTCAGTCGAACACAGTTCACTATCGACACGCCATCTATGAAGTGCCGCTCAGTGGGGAGCAAATTTTATTTAGACCTTTTGGTAGGCTCAAGGTGCGTAACGGCCTTTGAGCCACAACGCTGACTAGTAAAGCTCGGTGTCGTCACAACTGTGGGGAGATGAAGGATGAGGGGAGACGGGTTAGGCGGTTCTGTTGCTGGTGGCCATGGTGGTGGTGTTTTTGTGCTGGTTGAGCTCTAGCCTGTCCTATTCCGTACGATACGAAAAGAGTGAGCGGCAGCTGACTAATGCCCCCTGAGGTCGAGCAGAAACTCGCAAAGTCTCCGGCTTTGTGCCCCGTTATTAAAGCGTTCAGCGCCGTGGTACACGTTGGGATGTTGGCCTAGTCACGTTCCAAAAAACTGCTCGGGCTTTCCCTTTATGCGGCTCGTCCGCATAAAGGGAAAGCCCGGACAATCTATATTGTGTAATGCTAGAATTCACGGTTCGTGTCACGGTGCATGAGGGGCATGGGCCACGGGCCTGAAGCTGACTGCTGTAGCATAGCTTTAAAAAAGCGACGTGAACTCGACTCTAGCGCCATCTATGATATTAAAACCAAACTCATCAGCTAATGTGCTAATGGACGTCAATGAAGAGATAAACCATCTTCAGTACCCCCACCCAGAACCCTACTGCTTTTCATCTAGGGGAGTTGTCAAGGCAAAGGAAAGATATTTCTGCTGCTGCTGTTACAGACAGATACGTTATCTTTCTCTCTCTATATATATGTAACTCGCGTATTATGAAATGACAATTGCATGATCAGCGCAGCTGAAATAATTGAAATCAACAGTAACTAATACAAATGTTATTATTATATTCTAGCCAATAAGTGGATGCGATATGACGGACTCGTCTGAAACAGAAGTACGAAACCATCTGGATGAGTTCCAAGCCTTTGGATTGACATGAGGAATGGAATATAAAGAAAGGACGAAAGAGCGCTAACGATCGAGACGACTTCATAAACAAAACACTTAACCTTGTTGCACGTTTGAATGATTACCGATGTTGTGTATGTACGTGTATGGCATGTTTTAGGCTAACCTTCATTGACTGGCGTTGCCAACAATACCAATAACTGATAACTGACTTTGTGTGATAAGAAATTACTCGGACTCAGCTGGCCCGCCTTCTGTAAGTTCAATTTCTATTTGGATTTGAAATACATTATGATGTCCAGTTAATTTTTTTGTCGATCCTATATATGCGTCGAGAAAAGAACAAGTGTTGGCGACAAGAATCTGAATCGCGCCTTTTAGATTTCACGGTGACGATGCCTGAGAGATGACCAACCCGCATAAACAGAAATCAGTCAACAAGGTATAATGAACACAAAAGACCAGGGGGCACGTATGTCGGGACAGAATGGTTGTTCGGCCTTGTCGCTGTACAAGTGTTTACTCTTCTTACTAATCCCCTGGTTGACGACCGATTTACGCTACCGAGGATTCGAGAACCCAGGCCGCTCGATTTCTTCCCACTAGAACATGTCGGTCATAAATGCCGGCGCTTCGTGTCCTTCGATCGAACGGTCAATTGAGATGTAAGCCACGCACTACAAAAATATTAATTTACCTCATCTAGAAAATAGCTGTAACCCTATGGATGTAAGAGGACTGTAAGAGAATCATCCTATTCCATTTCGCGACCGAAAAGGATTCTACAGATGATTTTATAACAAATTTCATCAAGTCTTTGAATTGAAATTTAGTAAAGATTGATTGTATAGTGATGTACTGAAAGTGTCCTTAACTTACCACAATATATGCTGCTATCGAATCTTAGAAGTTCATCTCTTTGCAGTCAGTATAATGAGAAGTGTGCGTCAGTTCAAATATAAGCCCAAATATGATATGCCGATTTGACGGCCGTTTCGCTTGAACCCTGATAACAGACAACGACACCGTTGTAGAGCGACTATCGGTACATTGTTGTTGCGCATTGGAATTGTACATCGCCAAACGTTGATGCCAAAATTTAAGTTATTCGGCCCAGCAAAGTTTGCCTTGGAAATTGTTTTTCAACAGATGTTTTTATATTATATAACAGCATTAGAACGGGTTTTGTCGTACTGCCGTACATATTGTGTTAACACTGCAATGTTGAGAGCTAAATGGTCCATCATGAAATTGTGGGGCACCATGCGTATGTTCATAACTTAATCAGGCTTTGCCTACACAGCCTCCAGCTGACATAGCTCAACTCATTAAATAGCGCACTTAACAACACTGCAGCCTATTGTAGCTTCTTTTCAAAATGGCGCTTGATGCTATCCATTATAAATGCGTACGTTTATATCCCACTAACACCTATATGTTTCTAGGCAGCATTCAACACGGTGGTTCCACATGAGGTTCCGTTTCGCATTATAGAACAACAGTAATCTCATACTATTTGAACACTAACTGTTTGAGATAGTGCTGTTTTAACGTACTTTCATGTAAGGGAAATTCACCTGCGTCAGGTTTGTTGGATTGGTATTTCCATGCAAAGGTTAGGCTGGCGGAAAAGCCTTTGTGACGGACTTGTTCAGAAGACAATTTCCGGCGATGACCTAATTTTCCAGCTCTGCTGAGCAACTCTCTAGATACTTTTCGGCATAGCTATCGTTTAGTATTTTCATGTTCGGAGTCGATGAGGACGGCAGATTAGGAGGACTTTGTAAGCAAAATGTCGGAGGGCGTGCATTCCCTGCAGAACTTCAGTGTCAATAGAAACGAAAACAACGAGAAGCAAACGCCGTGACAACGTAGCTTACTTCAAAGTATTTCATAAAAGTCGATATCTTATAGCGCTCTGATGTCTACGGAAAGGTAGCAGTCTTAAGAAACACTTTCGCCTAACCCCGTATTCGATAATACTGTTAAAAATTACCGAAGCTTAAATAAATTCTTTTCAGCATGAACGTAAATGAGCAGTCATATTGACGTAACCTATAGAAAACATCAGGACTAATCCTGTTTACGTGCATCTTCAATCAGCTTCTGGGATACAATACTGCTAGAGCAATAATTCAGTGTGTCTTAGCTTTTTTTCTTTGTAGAACTTTCAAAAAGGCAAATGTACAATATAATAAAAGCGAAATTTTCTCCGAAAAGTTCTTCCTCGGCTGCTCCCTCGACGTTAATTTCTAGAGTGGATGATGTCGTACCATCTGTAAACTGGAAAGTAGCCTTTGCTTTAACCGTTTGATTCAGTGGTATTTCAGTTTGTGATCTCGCTCGAAGAACCTTCCTTGACTTAGCAGTGATAGGATTCAATTAATCGTATCGACGTCGCGAATGTCCAACGATGAATAGATCTGAGCCAAAATCTGATTCTGCGCGAATCGTTAGATCATTCTACTTTGATTCAGGGAAGTTGAAATGTTAAGCTATGGCAGCGTACGTAGGTTTTCTATTCTATTAAGTTATTTGTGGGTCTGTATACACTTTTCGAAACAATGCACGGATATTATATCCTAATGCGATTCTTGGGAAGATAACACTGTATAGTCGTACTGCAAAGCTCCTCCAGGCTAAGTGGGCTTTTTTTGGAACGAACCTTATTGCTGCGCGGTCCATACGAAGGAAAACCTGAACGAGTCATATGTTATCTAATCTCGTGTTCTCGTAGTTCTTATTGACTATCTTTAACTTCGCTAATTAGAACATCTCTTAAATTGATCTAACTTAGAGTTTACGAATTAACTACTTCCTAAACGACTGCGTATTTTGTTTCCACATGCGCGCGAATGTTCTTCGTCCAGATTTCTGATGAAGCGACCTCTTCCCGAATTTCTTCGCACCAATTTCTATATAATTCTAGGATGCAAATGCGACCAGTTGGCCTACCAGAAGAAGCCGATTATATTAGATACGGGGGTTTACCGAAAGTTAGTTATGACCAGCAATGAGTATATATATATATATATATATCGATTACGCTGTAGTAAATTTGCGTCATCAATTACATCAAACTTGTTATTCAAACCTGTACGGCTGTATTATGCTGTACAATGAACAAGTGAGAAAGATCCGACAGGTCGTATCATCGCGATGACTAATGCGGCAGCTGCTCCGAACCGAGTTCCGGAGGGTATTGTTTAACTGCTCTGATATTGTACGCTTGTAAATTGTCTGACATATAAATGAATGATTATCAACGTGAGCTCAGTTTTCGTAGCGATTGACAACAGGAGTAAACGCAAGTTACGCGATCGAAATACCTGAAGCGTATTAGCAGGTGGAAATAACTGGATCCAACGAGGTTAAGGGCAAGTTCGATAAAAAAAAAGCTCCTGTTTACAACAAACTTCGGAACGAAAACTAACGCATCAGCTTCTATCGTCCTTTGGCACCTTATCTTACTGGCAGCATGCGGGCGGGGTTTTGCGCTACGCATGTTGTTACAATTTCTTATCGAAGACCCTGAAAAATCCCTACTGCGTTTTCTATTCTTTAATCTCAGGCCCATACAAGCAACGACTGTACTCGTTCAATACAGCTTTCTTCATTTCTCTGCCAGATTCATTGTCAGCTGTAGGATATAATACATCACGTTAATTGCCTTCTTTAATGGTTGGAAACAGCCATAATCACATAGGCTTACTTGGAGAGAAGGCCCGGGTCGAATCCAACGCGGCTTTAATCTTGTTATCGCTAATCCAGTCACTTATTGCTGAGGTAAATGATGAGGATCGGCCGGTATTGTTAATCAATGTCTGCATAAATTTACATTAGAGCAAGAACCTGGTGGCGACTTTTAATCAGCCTTGGCAGCTTTTCGGAAAAGGACAACTGGTGTGGATCATACCTTTAATCTTTTGTATGGAGCTGAACGGGTAAATAGGTCGGATCCGCTTCAGTAGCTAGGATGTATACATATGTCTATTTTTTTCTCTGAAACGATCACTTCGCCGTTACATCTAAATGATATATATATATATATATATTCACCTTTTACTATAAATCTAAACGATTCCTAGGGGAAACGTAGTAAAGATCCCTTCAAAGAAACCCCTAAAAAAAACACTACCTTCACAAGCAATAGTTCTTAAGTAATGCAGTTACAATACTCGCATATGGACTCACGCTCATTTTCTATGGGGCTTAAAGTTGATCGATGCAGGGTACAGGCAATGATTTGAAACGTCCAAAGAACTAGACATGTCAATTATTGCACTGGGCATGACAAAATGACGCACTCAGCAATACACAGTCGATTTAGGCAATAAGCTTCGTCTGCGTATGCCGGAAGGAATCACTGTTTACCGTTAACGGCGAACGTATAACTTATAGCAGTGTACCATGTGGACGGCTTCGTGCAGCCTTCCGTCACCGCTGAAGATCTGCTATCGAATCTCACTGGAATCGAGATGATTTACCTTACGGTAGCCATGACAGTTCAGCAGACTAAAAACGTGGACAGGATTTCCGTCTGAGTAGTAACCACGGAGAGCAACAACATAATTATAATATGCTTACATTGTAAGGAGAACGTTGAGATGAAAAAAACCGCACAAGGCTATTGCGGTAGCTGTAAAGTGTCAACCCTTTCATTTGTTACAAAATACCTGAAAACCATGTCGGAAAACCTGGGTTAATGACCATAGTTTTGCCACTTGAATATGAAGTTTGTTATCGACAAAGGAATCGATTTAGCATTTGCTGCCATCAAGCGACCCCCGTAAACCATTGCCCCCCTTCGAAGTGCATTTGATCATATAATAAACGTAGTGGCAGTAAGTATGGTGTCAGATTTTTACCTATACATTGCTGTTTTAATCGATTTACAAAAATGTTATACTGCCATCTTTATTAAAAGTATCTAAAATGATGCCGAGAATTGAAATTGACTCAAGCGTTAGTTGGCAATTTGACAGAGTTGGTTATCACACCGAAAACACGAGTTGTTCTATTAGGTGTAAGAAGAATTGCACTTTCGATTGTAGTTTCGTCGTTGGTAGCGCACGATAAACTCTTTTGAACTTCGCGTTATCTTCTAAATACTCAAGATCATTTATCCAGATAGTTGTCTTAAATTACCCCGTTTCACTGAATGCCTTTATTCTGTACCGCTGTCTCAATTCGGGAGCGAAGACTTATTTCGGCTGGTACTTCGGGCTAAGTCAATTGAACAGCCCGAACTATTATTGGGCACGACGTAGTTTAACAGGACCTTCCTGGGAAATAGACCTCCTACCTAAATGGTCAACAATACTTTCTTGGGATGGATGCCGACCTTCAGGACGTTACGCTTGGAACCACCTTCGCACGCTGCTATTCCGGGAAATTCTGCCCAATAGTTTTTACGCTCACCTCATCGTAATAGTAGATTGCGGCTTTTACGGGCCTACTTTGGTAGTAGGATGTAGGCCGAGAGTGAATGCGGGGATTGCTGAAGCACGTAAATTTTAAGTTTGATTCCTCTCCAATGTAATGTAGTGCTTTTGGTTAGCAAATAACCGAAGCGCCCACATGAAACGCCCGAATAAGCTCTTTGAAGGCTTAAAGATGACAACGGTCCTGTTTGGCGCGGAAGCCACCCCTGTGGAGAGTCAAAACCAACTCCTCATAAGCATGAAGCGATCGGGTCTGTAAGCGTCCTTCAACACACTTATAAGCATGAACAAGCGAGTCAATATGATGTTTTCACGTCGTCAGTACGATGTCGTCTTTACCTCGAGATGTTCCCGACCTGCGGTTAAACGATGTTCATTTCATGGTCGGACGGTGCTGACGCAACGTCGACATGGAATCCTAGTTGGCGTGGACGCGGTATATGGAAATCAGAAGTGCCGTGCTCTGAGGTGCGGGTAGTACATCTTCGATACTCACTCTAAAACATCCAAAGTCGTGCCAGGTCTTTTTGGCATGTAGCTCCTTTCCAAACAGGCGTCTCGAAGTGTGGTCCCACAAACGGCTTAATCCGTGCACTATGCCCATCAACTTGCAAAAGCGACAGACTCAACAGTTCTTTTTACGTTTGTTAAAAACGCTTTGAAGTCTTTGGTCCCACAAAGTCGAGTAGCGCTCGCTTTGCCTGCCCGAAGTTATCGAATATCTGTTTCCGTGTCTTAATGAGGTCGAAAGCCTATGCGTACAATCTGAGTTATAGCTTGGAAAGTTGTGCGCAGGCTTGGCTTTAAATCCCTGTGCCGTATCGATCTCTAACTCGAAGCTTTAACATACCAGTGCAACCCCATAAAGTACCCCATAAAGTAAGGGACTATTTCATTCTCCAGCCACAGTTATCAGGCTATCCGACGCACTATCTTCTCGTCCTGCTTTTTTGGTTTATTTCCGTCAAACCCGAGGTTCCGTCCTTCGCGCTCGGAAAGGCTTTCACCAAGCCGCGCATGGTTTCGTCCACCCCAATACTAATTAGCAATGCGCCGATTGTAGTTGTGCCGTTGATCGGATAGAATTGTCTATGACGAGACCTGTAATTGCCTATGCCCTGAATACCCAAAGCCATTTATGAAACTGGTTTTGGTTTCGACCATTTAGGACAGTTGTAACAGTTCCGATAGTTGCTCGGGGTTTGGCCTGACAAGAAAAGCCTGTTTTAAATAATACATATAAGAAATATGCGGTTCATAACTGACAGATAACAGAGGACTCCGTCGACTCTAAAGCAACTCACTCTCACATTTTAATCCAAAAATTTGTTAAAGCGCATGCGTCTATAGTAATAACTCTACATCGGCTAATTTACCACTGTTGCGCACGTTATACACACAAACGTTAACGACACTTCGCTGAACACGAGCCAAATCAATGATGCCTTAATTTTTAGTTTTGAGGTCGTATTATCGTTGTCCTCTTCTGCTCCTTTGTCGCTCTCATCGTCTAGCGACGTTGACGTCGCTGTCCCAGTTCAGCAGTACGGGCGGCGGTTGCCAAGGTAACGGCAACATCGTCGCGACGTCTACAAGATCGCGGTCGGTGGCTCACGTGCTGATATCCCTACTGGTTGGTCGGCTGCCGACCCATCTATCCAGTGTCGGTGAGTGACTGCTTGTTAACTGCTACCTGCCATCGCTGTTGCTATTGCCGCTACCGTCGGCCGGTAGGAGGCCAAATTGCCGCAATCACCAACGCCGCTGTCGCCTGATAAGGCGGCTTTTGAGGCGGTCTGACCCCTAGCCTCATTGGCCTCGCTGGTTAGGTGAGCTCCTCCGCAATGGCCACGACTGTGCTGTCATCCTTGTCCCGTTATTGAAGTTAGCGACAGCCAAGGCGGCAGCGGTGGTGGTTGTCCTCACCCAGCGTCATTGTTGTCGACGGACTAACTTCTCGTATTTGCCGTACGCATCGCTGGAAACGGGGCAATCCGACCGAAGATTAAGAGGTTTAGCACCATTACAACGGGAGACAGACAGAGAAAAGCAGCTCATCGAAATTCTGTTGTTGAAAGAACACCACACACACATGTTCAGGCAATAGAAGCGACGACAACACTAACATTGCTCCCGCAGGCGTTGCTAATTATGTATTTTCATTTTCCCAATTGAGCGTGCATATCCACATACTCCCCTCTTTCTCTGTATATAT
>NW_019215175.1:0-22953 GCF_002532875.2 Varroa jacobsoni | reverse complement strand
GACCAATGTTCTACCTACCAGAGTGTTCATGCAATCATGACAGATTGCTTAAGGTTATCCTAAATTTTAAAAGTGATTCTCTCTAAAGAAAAAGTGCCGTGGTGGTCTGCATTTTGTCCCATTGACGACGTCAATATAGCATGCCGAGTACATATAACAGTCAATGTGAATTAGTTATGGGTGCATTGAATATAAACAGATCTGACTACCTATCCTCTGAGAGTTCCAGCGTTTGCCTGAGGAGATCTGTGATTTTAAGTAAGAGTGAGGCTGTTGTCAGTGACATCCGCAGCCGTTGATAATATTAATGAACCGTTCTATTTTTTGGTTACATTTCACTAGTAAAGCAGATCCATCAGAAAGCCTCATATAATGACAATTCTAAAGCCACCGGATGAAATATATTGTACAACGTTTTTTTCTGAATTTGCTTTATTAAATTAATCTGAACATGCTTGCGATATCATTAAAACTTTGCAGGGGTAACTGTCCTGATTGTTAGAATTTATGAAGTTCAGAAAAGAAATAAGGGTCTATTACAGCATAAAGCCTCTAGGTAAGTTTTACTAACATCAGAAGACCACGGTCAGCAAGTAATGATAGTAAACATTTTGATGAACAAATTTCTGAAACGGGTATTTTAACTGACGTCAATACATATAGATTAAGATTCCTCTATCTAGAAGCCTCTATCCCGCAGGATCTGCGTTTAAAGCTGTCAGAGTGAACTTACCGCCTGATCCCAGGCGGTAATTGGGTCCTCTGATCGAAGGAAAATGTAGAAAGAAATAGGGCCCAAAGAAACGGCTGCAGGCTGATACGCCCAGATACAGAGTTGAGGGCGCAACATCTATCGTGTAGGCTAATGTCAAGTGGTAGCCATTTCAATCCCGTGTCAGAAAAAGTGCCTAGAAAAGGTTACCTAATGGCGGTATGCGTGAGTTCTAAGTCCAGTAGCTAGCCTGCATTGATGTGTAGGACATGTCCGTGGAACACAACTGCGATTTCGCTATAAGAGAAGGCACCGCTGTTTGCGGGTACGATGGTAACCCGTAGACACTCGCTAACCTCAATGCAGCGCAACAATGAATAGAAATATGAGCCTCCCTGCACCAATGCTCTATTCTAAATGCATGGTGCATTACATTTTTTACATCATTGAAAATGCCCTGAAAATAAAACCAACGAAGCCCAAGGGTGGACTGCTGCCCAGCGTGTTTCTTCTTCCGAGTTTTCGTAGTTATCTTGAGTTCCTATATAATCCCTTTTGAATTGGGTAATAGTTACTGTTGTGCTTCGGCAGGGATCCGCGCAACTGCATCGATGAAGCCTGAGACAAAGCTTAGTCCTAGGTCTACATTGCGCGAAGTAGTGGGATCCGCTAAATCTCAACTACAGCTAATTTAAATAAAGCAGGCTACGATAGGCAGCGATGATATCCTAGTGATAGTGCATATAACGGCTTTGACCAAAGCCCACCCGGTAGGCAACGCTAGTACTTTAACGGCCATAATCTTCTTCCTCGATCTTTGCTTGCCTTGGAAGTAGAGAAGGATGCCTATTTAAGTTAAATACGTAAAATCAATGTTGCGCTTATTATTTAATGTACTAAAAAAGGTAAATCTCTTACTCGTAAAACAATTCGAGCAGCGTAATCGCAAGATACTGAATTCCGTGTTAAGTAAAGTTAGAAGCTTATGTACTTTGCTCATGTTAAACAGCGATCTTTATCCTTTAATGAACATTCAGCGACAACAGAAGTATTGTCCGAACCATCTGATGTAGATGTTTATTGCATCTGAGTGCCCGTTTTCAGTGCTTAGTTATTTTTCTCCTGACTGGCGTTATCTATTTGTCTGAAGTCGCATTTAAAGGTATCAATCCATTCCTCACAGCCGCTATTGAGAGGTATGCTAAAAAAACTTCACGATCAATTTAAGAATCAACTAGCTATCTAGTAAATGTATTGATTATGAAATATAGGCACGATGAGCTCTGTCGTCGGTGACACTCTCAATTTCTGAGTGACAAAGTAACAACGTTACGTAATTATGCGCCATATCAGAAGACTAGCTCTTAAGTTTTTTTCTTTCTGAAACATCTATTTTATGGAACCTTTACAATACCGTAATAATGTAATATCGAATAATAATAATATAATAAATCTGGTCACCGGAGACCCACCCTAAGAAGACCTTTTTCATTTTTGTCCCAGAAGATCTTAAATGATCATCAAATTGAAGTAGTAGATTTTGCTTATGTCAGCATATTTTTCTCGTCAGTCGGCAATGGGTTCATTGGCGACTTTTTATGAGTTGGCTCTAGGGCGCCGGGGATTGCGTTCGGATCCTGGCTATATTTTATTTCGTGACATTTCTGATGCGTCAACATTCATCATTATCATTGTGAGTCTAACTTTTTGTGAAGATTACCATTGGGCGGCGTCCGCAATAGAACGTTGTCGTTCACTTTGATTGTGAGTTTCCTCGATGGATAGCACCGACGTTGCAAATGTCCGAACTTCACTAGACATTTGATGTCTATGTACGCTACAACGGAAATTATACTGCAACTACACTTCGATGTCGGGCCTTGGACACCCGTGCCGTTCTACAGCATATACTCGATATCGGTCTTGGTTTGTAGGAATCCAGTGATACACGGTTGCTTAATTCGCGCCATGAGTCAGCAAAGAGTGAAAAAAATCTATTCACTATAACAGAAAACTGGCCTCTAAAAAATATCCTAAATAGCTCATGTCAATAGTATGTGTGTTTATGGGGGGCCACAAAAATATCCATCTCAATATCAGTCGGCAACTGTAAACTGTCGTCCTCTCTCCAGCCGTTAGCCGATAAAGTCATATTGCATATGTTGTATGTAGTCTTGGATAGTGGAGCCCACTATTCCGCAGCGGACATCTTCATTTTGGTCAGAATTTTGTCCGTCATATCAATACGTACCTATAGGCGGCGGCGGCGGCGGCAGCAGCAGCGGCAGGACAGTCTTCTCACTTCTTGCAATTTTTTTCACACGTTTCTAAAGTCCGGACTCTGGACTGACTGGCAGTAATGGAAACGTTGCCCTTTACAAATCTGCTGTAAACACGTTAATTCTATTCACACATTGTAATGCTATTAAAACTTTCTGTCTCACAATCGCTCCACAGCAGATTACTGATCGATTCCATTGTCAGAGCTGAGCCAAAATGTTCATGATATTGGTTTTCTACTAACGATGATAACTTTAAGCTATGATATGTGACCCCGATTCCTGTTTATAGCTACCAGAATGTATATGTTTGTAATAGGGTCGTAATAATCTTGTTATCGATGCGTAAGCGCCGGCACGTGGGTTGCGCATGCGCTAAATGCGCCACCGTTAAGTTAGCGTGAGCCCCTAAATTTCTATGTATACGAAGGGGCTGTTGCTTCCTTTAACTATGTGTGCATTATTTATTTCACACTTAGGTGGTACCCATAACGCCTATCGACATGAATGACATACGTAAACACGATGCGCTTTAAACATAAACAAAAAAAATCTATAAAATGCAAATTTTCCTAGAATAACAGCCGACCATCATATTAGATCAGTTCAGGTTTTACACTCAATTTTCTGTTTAATTAGCTCTCTCTTTCTCTTTTACTTTGACCTACGTCGTGCACGCACATACAGTCAAAATCATAGTAATTTTAGCTTATTGATTTTACTTTAAAAATAATGAAGTTCTGCTCCCATTTGCAATTATTCCAATAGTAGCTACTTTACAAGAATCCCTAGTCAATATCAATACGAATATTCTGATGTTGATATGTACTAATTGCCATAACAGCTTTCAGATTAGTACAATTACTACCTGAACGTTTTGAAATAGGGGTAAATTTCGATTTTCGACCGTTGAACATCATCTTACCTTCAAGCTACGACAAATCTTAGATGGACGCAGTTCGGTTTTGTATCATCGCTTCAGCAACGGACATAGAAAAATAGTACCGCATAGATAAAACGAAAATGACAACTAACGGCCGAAACCTGGCCTTATTCGCCATCTAAGACCTTTCCTCATTGATACTGACAAGTATGCTAACAAAAGATCGATGATACGTATCAATATAGTCAGCCGTCAAATGTCGGGCGCATTATTAATATTAGTAACATTATATTGGCTAACAATCTCTAACATCCTCTAAAAAGAAGGAGCCACTGTTTCTCATAGGCTGCAAGCCGAGCTGTACGACGGATATCGTTGGATAATACGTGGCTGACCCCTTTAGACCTACGGTTACGGGTTCTGGAACGCAATACATAATTACTTAGGTAAGTAAAGACATATAAGAAGATGTAGGAAGAGCAAACCAGTCACTGTTATCAAGCCAACACCACAGCGGCAATGGGAGATTCGGCGATTGAAAACCGTCCATAGAATCTCTTCATTCGAAAAGCCTGGCTGTTTGATCGTCGCAACGCACGCTTCTAAATGCAGTCCCCGAAGTGCTTTTCCCGTCTACATGCTTCTACAACCACGGTACTTTTCGACAGCCGGACAGTACGAAGGCTTCGCTAACGTAATAACGAACTCGTAAATACTAATCATCTCATTATAGGTATCACATGGGGCAGGAAATGCGACTCGTTACCATTATACGGATTTGCCGATATTCATATAGAATATTACTTTGGGTATCGGGGAGGTCCAGCTCTACAGTCGGTTAAAAGGACAAACCACTCCATATACTCAATCTTCTCGGGTTAATCTCCCTTGGATTGAGTACGACTAATGGGAGCAATGATTAAGTTTTGAAATTCTACAGACTGTGTATACACATGGCTATCTTTTATTACGCGCTTATCGTATTATGTGGGCTTTTTGTAGCAGAGGCGACGTGAATCTGTAGCAAATGTAATGCAATAAAATTTAAATACCATGCAACGTCAGGTGCTGGGCCGGAGTACCTGGGCAGTTTCTTCGATCGATCACACCGATCTTGAAATTAAGCATTTTTTAACTTCATACGGCAATTGTACTTCTAAACACAAATAATCTAGGTATAGTTTTGTTCTATTAGTGCTAAAATAACTTAAATATACTACTTTTTTGCCTTTGCTCGCCTCTAGATTATTGAACCTCCTGTAGGTACCAGCTGCCGACCTAAATAACATTACGTTCATAGAATCTCTGTATACACTCTGAAAACGTGCGCGCCTCAGATGTATTTAGGGTATATCTAATCTTCTTTTATCTTCCATTGTTCTGTTGCCGCTACCCAGTCTACGGCATGGCGAAACAAGGGCACTTAGCCATATGCCTACCTACTGTGTCGCGGGCATTTTGCGCGGATTATAACGTGGTAAACGATAGGATTATGAATCTGATCAGCTGTACTGAGACGTCATGTTCTTCACGGGTCGATGTTGCTTCCAGCCTATAACGATTACATTTTTAGCCGGACCATTGTATTTATGCAGTGGACTTCAAACACCAGGTCTGACATGAACTTGATGTTTTTCAGCTTGTTACAACTTTGTAAAAGTGCCTAATACGTGCATGACACGCTTCAAAGAGGTTACTGCCATTGATTTACGAGGAAAGATCGAGCTATCCGATATATCGGAGAACAACGTTCCGATAGAATGAGCCGAAAAAGTCAGATACGATTATAACTTAGAACTCGTTGATCCGAGACAGCTCATGGGTTTATGGTGTATCATTTACAATCGTTCGTATATTAGTATAGGGTCATGATTAGTTTACTAATTCTGGCAAGGTTAGTTTCAAGAACCTCTTGCAACCGCTGCTTCACCATCTACACGGATCAATCTTGCCAGTCATTGTGTTGAGCTAGAACCTCCGTTTACAGACTGCCAATTAATGTTGAACTTCGCTGCTTTGCTAAATTTTGAAACGTTAACGGACGAATTCTGAACAAATTGGAATCGACTGTTGAATTGTCAGATGTCACCATATTGGACCCGCCTAATAGCGTGATTCCCTTTTACGTATGACTGAAGATAACGATCGTTACCTGCTGGAAAGTTTCCGACGAAAGCCCTTCTCGTTTAACATAGCTCTGGGGCGGGAGCCCACATATTGAAATCGTCGCAAATAAAAAGACGTAACTAACAGCATTTTTTTTCGTGGCGGTTATTTTAGTAAGCGCGAACTAAACGTAGTATAAACCCTGTTACCCGCAGAGCCTTCGTCCACGAACAAAATCTTCAGCGCTCGCTTTTGTGAGGTTAAGAGAAATATAGTGACTTAAGTAGACCCAAGTCCCTTGCTCACGTTTTCAGTAGGATTTATTTGAGTTAAATTTTACTCAGAGTGACTTTGCCTTATAGCAGGATGTCGGTATCTTTTTAGCTCAATTTTTTCCCATGCTAGTTTAACAGATTGCCTTCTAGTGCCGATTTGATTAATGTCCATGCGACTTTTTTTTTGCTAATGATATCGGTGAGTGAAAATAGACAGCTGCTTGCTGAAACTAAAAGCTTTAGCAGCTAGACTCGAGCTGGTCATTCCTTATCAATTAAATAACGAGGATCTTACTTAGTCGAGGAAAACCTGTATCGGCCTACTGACTATCTAACAACAGAGTCTTAGGTTTTGCAGCTAGAGTGTGCGCGTTTAGCGAGACTACTTACTCTTAGCTAACGCGGTACGTGGGTCACAGGTCCTACCTGAAGCAGTGTCAGCCCAATTCTCGTCAGTAGTCTGATCGTGAAATTCAATTTTTCGAGACCCAGATCTGAAATGATCCTGAAAAACTCTTTGGACAGTTGTTGGTGCCCTAACAGTATACGAGGCCTGTTCGATGCTAGAATTGAATTTTGAGAGAGACATGAAGGAGTTGTAAGCGTGAAATTTCAGTCTATCCACCTTATATTAAACGATTTGTTTTTACACATAAACACGAATTAGTTCCAAGTCGGCCCGGTTTCTCTACATCTAATCGTTATTTTTCTTAGTGGGAAGAACTTATGGGAAGGTGTATCTACGGCCAGCAAGGTTCCCTGCAGAAAACAGAAAGCAGTTTCACTTTAGGCTCGTAGGTCTTTTCCATAGTCAGCCTGCATTTGCTGATCTTTTAATTCTTCTCAGACGATTCGCAAACAATGGTTCTCTCTCATAACTTCACCGTGTTGTTCTGTTTGAGGATTGTCGAGAATAATTTGGTTTCGTACTTCTCTTCACCTATCGAATTGGTGCTTTCAAGAAGGGTGTCGATCGCTTTGACTTCTAATAATGCCCCGGCTTTTTACTAGGCCAAACAGGTTTTTTGCACTTACCTTAGATCCTCACCACGTTGACTGTTAAAATTGGGCATATATTGAGTGTGCCCAGTCATCTTTATGTATAGCTTTGCCGTAACAGCTCTTATCTTTGCTGGACAATGACGTCAATTTTACCTATTAAAGTAAAGCGTCCACTTCTTTTGTTTACTAAAAAGATTTGTTTCTACCCATACAATTTCACTTCTTATCCGGGTATATACTCTGTTGAAAAGAAGGTCATATATTCTGTCGTCAAATCCCGGACTGGGGGAACGTTGTGCAGCTGTTGACGATAGATAGAAAAAAGGCCAGGTGCTGAACGATTTTACCATAGTAAACAAAACGTTATAAAGTAAACTTTAAAGCAGGATTCTTTTAAAGATCGCGTGTTGCAGGACATACACGCAATACGCAATCCACTCTGCAAACTCAGAGCTGTAGACGTGCAGCTCAAGATAATTTGTCTTATATTTTACAATTTTGTGTTTCTCGACGCAACCTGAGAACGACTCGGAAATCAGTTATAATTTTGTTATGTACCACAATTCCGTTTTATAATAGTCGTCATGTCACTGAGTGTACAGCCTTGGCAGTCTGCAAGTTGAAGTTTCTTTTTTGCAATTATTTTTTTCGTTGTAGTCTTTATCTGACCTGTGCAGTATGACAGCTTATAAAAAACTTATCCATCAAAATTATCCTCTTTAACGTCAGATAATTAAACGTCTAAAATTGAGTCAACTAATTATAGGCCAGCCGGTTGGTCAGGCAAATTCTGGTTTGAATATTTTCGGTGTTTATATCGGAAGCGATTACTAGTCGTGTTATCTGTTGCTAAAATAATTCGGTAGTTGATATACTGTATTCATAGAGGGCAAATTGTATTCCTCATAATTCTGTGGTCGATATGAATCGATGCGTTCCCCATTATATATATGTCTTTTAGAGCATATGCCTGAGTTGGCAGATTCGTACGCCGCGGGACTCTAGTTGGCGGCCAAGTGCTATCCCTCTCTAAACAGTTCATTGGAGACTGTTTCATTCGAGGAACTTTTCCGAGCATTTGAAATGTGCTTTCTTATTGTCTATTGATATTGGAGACGCCTTTGCGTATTCTCTAACGTGATTAGCGGTGCCGCGTAAACGTCGTCACCCCTTGTCACGGCACGCTCTTTATAGCAGTCTTCCTCGATCAGTAATTGAACGAGTAGATTATCCAATTGGACCACTCCAGGCAAAGCCGTTATACAAATGCTTACGTACAGCAGACGGACGAATAACTAGGATGTAGTTGTCTAATTTGTCTCTTTGTCAGTCTTCGTAGTGGAATAACGTCGTTAAATTGGTCATCATGTATCAAAATGCCCCCACCCCACCCCCCACCCCCCCACGAACTTATGAATGGCATTATTATTATACACAGTACGTGAAAGTTTTTATGATGATACAATGTTTAAAAGGATGTAGTATCAGAATAGTAAAAACAAGAACAGATAGTGTTTTTAGTTGCTAAATCCAATACACACTTTTGTGATATCCAAAATATTCTCGCCGGGATGAAATCATTCTTTTGACTTAAATATTAGGGAGCAAAATAGACAAGACATCAGTGTAGAACGCTATCATTGCAGAGACAAATACTACAGTCAACTGCCTGTTAAACGGTGCCGCTTTGTGTGTCATCAAATACTACCGTACACGAAACAGTAACCGTCACAACAGCTGTTACGGCCATCAAGGGATCCGATTGATTCTATCAATTACTTGGATTATATATAAAGTATTTGTTTGGAAACGAACTGTTAAAGAAGACCTCTCAAGAAGTAGTTTCATTTGGAACATTACAATATTTGTCCTTTAGAAACATACAGATATTTGTCCCATTCGAATTTCTGTGGACGGTCGTTGTGGAAAATATTCTTATTGTACATAGAACATTTATCTTTATTATTGCATCCAGTTGACTTGTCACACGCCTGCACTGAGTGAAGAGACCCATAAGGGAGAAGACAGCAGTAATTTAAAAAAAAAAATAGGACTTCCGAAGAGCAGTTTCTAAATAAGATTTGTTCCTGTTTAGGAAAGACTGGTTGATTAACTTACCATTGCAGTGTTATAATATTAGTAAACTACAAACACGAATTTTCATGGGAGCGTTAGATCATAATTGCTTCCAAGAATAATAATTAGCATCAAGCAGAATTCTGTTCTAAGCGTACTGTCCGCAACCTCTTTCGACCCCCGCAGATGGTTACCTGCAGTAGTCAATAGCCCTGTGGTAGGCCACAAGTCGCGTTGCGGTAGAACGTGATGATGATGTCCGAGCAAATCATGGCATATGTTGTACTTCTTTTGACCTACAATCTGGTAACGGTGTACCTCAAGATGTGTATGTTTAGATTGCTCTAGATTACATTGTTTCGAATATGTCGAGGAATCATGGATCCTCGCTTCTAGCAATAAGGAAGAACTCGAGGGCATTGATAATAGATAGATTGATGGGCGAATTATTGCGGCCGCTGTGAGGAAGCTTTTCATGGACGTGATTCATTGTATATGCAATATGATTTTATGGGCCTGAAACGCTTCTGCAGATAATGAAGGCAATTAAGAATGATTATAATAATTGTCGCTTCGGATGTTTCCGACGAGCATGGGACCTTAACAGCAATTCTGTTAAGTGTTAACTATCAGTCGCCGGACGTGATGAAAACTTCCTGATTCAGCGATCTTCAGCCCTTACGTTTTATATTGTACAAATTGCTTGATTGAGTCCAGATTGCAATTACTGTAGATTAAGACCTGTTATTAACAAGGGTAGCACCTCCGCATGACTCGTGGTGAGTATAACATAAAGTTTTCTTCAATATGACTTCAATATGAAGTTTTCAGAATAAGGACGAGGCTGCAAATACGGTCGTAAAAAATTCAAAATCAAAATTCGTATAGGCTCCTTTAAGATGAGCAGTTTATGTCAGGTGAATAGAAATACGGGTTATAAAATATTACGAGGAATTTCCACGGACAGTTTCGTTTTTGTAACCCAAACTCCCTTACTGATATCTGTATTTACAACGAGCGTACCCAGAACTATTTCTGCCATGCTGAACCCAAGCACAATGGAAAAACAGAGAGCATTCTAAAGGTATGATATTATACAAATTTTCTTAAACACAATTCAAGGAAACAGTTACATACTTTTCGGCGAATTCCTCAAGGCCGATCTAAAAATAACTGGATCCGTATATCAAAGCATGTGGTTTTTTCAATTAATCTGATACAATTCATGAGTCAAGACATGGCCTGTTCATGACATCATTTCCCAAACTATCGCAGGTACGCTAGCGAACGATACGCACGCAATCTACAGAGATCACCGTCCTACATTTCTCTTGAGCTAAGCCTGACAGCTCACCCACTAAAACCACATGTCAACTTTAAGCCGATTTATCCACAAAGGAAATACAATTCGCTTGTTTATAAATGCTGACGTGTATGAGGTGCATTAGAGTTCCATGCCGAGCAGATGTTTCCAGCTTTTAGTTAACGAAGCATGCTCTACTGTTTCATATCTGTTTGAAGCAAGCACGTTTCTCCAAACTATACTGAATCTTATTTGTTTGCTCATGTAGGTTCTCATTAAATTTCTATTTTTTTTTTGCGAATTAGTAAAGCATTGGTATGATTCTATTAGTTTATTCATCCTGGGTTCAAGGAAACGCCCACGTAGCGCTCACTTCGTAATCAGGTCGGCCGTAATTTATGTAGCAATATACGTTAAAAAATAATAAGGCTGGATAAGTAATGGTAATGCAAATGTCGCCTTCCTGTCTCTCTGTTGTAAGGCACGTATTTTAACTAAACCTTCCACTTACGAGAATCAGTCGAAGTAACGGTTATTTTGATGAAATAAAAGAAAGTAAAAATTTTAAAATTAATTTAAATTGTTAAAAAGGGGTTAATAAAAAAAAAAAAAGGTTAATTTAAATTGAACCTTTCTAGGATACTTTTAGCTTTATATGATTCTAGATACAAACTAGTAGACAGTTCATGAATAGCATTGTATTATAGTTCACTAGTGGACAAGTAAAACGTCATGAGATGCGACGAAACACCGTATTTCGCTTGACTAACTCTTTAAATCAATAATTAACGAGGTACACTTCAGTAACCACAGAAATCGTGGTTTGAGTGACTTCGACGCGTGTTGACTTATGCTCAAAAGAATGCTATTAACAATGATTAATAGTACTTCAATGGAACAATATAGTTTTTCTTAGTCTTCTTGATCTTACGGAACAAATAGTAGCTTCATGACGTGATGTCGCTTAAAATGAGAATGTTTCTAACGTGGCAGTGTGTAAATAGGCAACTAGTGGTAAGGGGCGGTGTTTGTGACAGAAATTGCCTATAATGGCACTAAGACTATAATGGCAAAAACGTTCGTCTTCTTGAAATCTTTGAGCATTTCATATCGTGCAAACAGAAAAGACACTCTTCAATTGAAAAGGAAAATTGGCGACATGAAAGAATAAAAATTCTTATCAAAATTTTGATACGATTGTGGAAACTGTCAAATATGCCAACCTATGAAGCACTTAAACAATGGCCACAGATATTACAGCCATTGTAATATAATACAAATGACCTCGTTTATCGTATTTTGTTAATGGTTCCTGACATATGTACTTTTCGGTGCCAGGACCAGACGCAAGGCGGATCATGATTGGCTTTCACTACCGCCGATTCATCAGGTAAATTACCCTGCGATCCTTTCTTACGTTTTAGTTGAGATCTGTGCATTGGTCCGACTACGATGTATTTATGCAACCTGTGCATAGTGCTCTCAACAAATATCGAACTAGAGCAAACGAAAGTCGAAAAGAAAAACGAAAAAACGACATTTTTCTATTGATAAACATACTGTTTGGCCTTTAGGACACTGCCACTTCAAACCGTAGGGAGTATGACACAATCAGCTTCTCGCATCTGCATGTTACTGCAAAATGTTTATTTATGCGAAATGCGTTTTGTTTTGCGGAATAGATAATATTCTCAGCCGTTTCTATAGTTAGTAGGATTTACAACAGAAATGACAAACCGGATCGTTATCCAAGCGGATAATGATACTGAATATAAATTTCGCGTCACAGCGTCTGCTCAAGGACAACGCTGTTCGATAAGACGGCAATGAGCTCTTCGACACTCGCTGGGTTTGCATGGTTCGATTCGACGGCAGACACGATCACTCGAAGTAAAAACGAAAACGCAGGGGTTGTTTGAACTTCTAGGCGTACATGTCTTCGCAGAAAGATAGCGATTGCTTCTGTATGAAACTACCTTGTCATTTCTACAAGTAAAAAAATTTGGATGGGCTTTATGTATGATTTCATCTTACGTATGAAACGACGCCCGCTGTAGAGATAATATAAATCTTATCAAATAATTTAGCGGACCTTGTCTAAGTCGAGGAAATCTTATGGACCGCCTGTCATATTATGTCATAATTACACAATGCTTTTTCCTGAACTAGGGATAAAGAACTGTTTAGACCGAAATAAATGAACTTTGCTCGTTTTCCTTGTAACTTCCCATTTTCTTCTCATGATGGTACAAGAGGGCATCGTCAATTTTTAGAAATTAAGTTGTACAACTCTACAGCCTTCCTTATCTTTGCTCAAACAAGTGACAGTATTCGTGGATATATGTGATGTGGGTATTTATGCAGAAACATTTCTGCTTCGTGGCTCGCGGTTGGTAAAACATTGTTTTGTTTTATTTACATGAGTGTGCTGCAGGTGTTGTAAAGGTAGATGGTACCTTATACGTATTAAAAGATTTTATTAAACTTCAGCGGCATTTTGGCTAATTGTATGCTACATGAGCAACGACTTGCAAATCAGGGCGTCGAATATCCTCGTACATATATGCACAAAATAGAAGCCTACGCATTTCTCTTCAGTATTTAATCTTTGGACGGCATCATCATAAAGCCGGACTGCAGTGTTAGATAAGTGACGTTGTACGAGAACGTTCCCCAACTCACCTGATTCAGTTGAACGAATATGGAGTGTAATTCTTCGCAGTTTTGATATGGGAAAACGTGCAACGTGCAACGTGCAAACGTGCAAACATAAGGTCCTTTCGCAGTTGGTCAATAGCCAAGAAATATCCTATTTCTCAGCTTATTCACCTAAGACCCTATCTATGCCCGATATATTCGTAATTTTTTCCTAAACATTATTTTTTAAGCAATTAAATTTTTCGGTGAAAATTCTGTTTCGTGCTAGTTGTACATACTCCAAAAAATAGTCAGACCTTGAAAAAGTAGGTCCCTTTTCCCGTGACGCGTTACCAGACAATATTTTACCCGTTTTTTGCTGTACAGTCCGCTTGTTTACATTGGGTGAAATGTCAGATGGGGAGGGGATGCGAGCGAGCGATGTTTGGAAGCTGTTTATTTCAACTACCTTATATTTACCTTTATTCTAAATGCAGTTAATTAAAAGGTAAATTAAAAATAAGCAGTCCAATATCGTAACGTAATGGAAAATTTAACATTTAGAAATTCGCCCAGATAGCTTCTTGCTAGGGGGGTTAAGTTTTACTAGTTAGGGCATGCCTTATATTTATGAACTCCAGGGAATGAACAGTTCCGATACTCATGGCTATCTTTTCACCCCTATGTACAGCATTAGTAATATGTGTGATTGTTTCATATGATATAGCCTAATCATTGATTGGATACAAAGTATTGCTTAGGGAACAAGCATAACACTTTTCCATAATTTTTCTTAATAAATTAAAGGACAAGTGTCTTTACATACCGAATATATAATAACCAATTACAGAACGCTCTTCACTGTCCCCACTCCTTGACCACTAAGTGTCCAATTTAATAAATGAGCTGCATAAATCTAATACATGGAAACATTCAGAGATATTAAATCGATCAGCTAGAGGCACGCCTCTGCGGCTATTAATTAATTAGCAGATTCATTACTTAACATAAGCTGATTCTAGATTGATTCTTTTGCTTTATACTGACCGGCATCGCTTATTTTGTGCGTACAAAGGTTTAAGGACAGCTGTTTACAATGGCTTTATTAGATGAGATGACGTCTACATCCGGCACTGTTTTAGTATTGCTAGTTACTTTAGACAGCTAGTCTAAAAGTAGGCAGTGCATCCGAGCAACCTCGCGTGTTCCTAGCTTAAACAAGCAAACACGTTACCGTATGCATTGGGATGTCTATATATTTTCAGTTTCGTTGTTGTATTTCTAAATGAGATCTTCCTCGTCGTGAGTAACGATCATCTAAGCAAGCGTGCTGAAGGTAGCGGTGATTGAGAAGCGTGGCGGCAACAGATGCTGACAAAGGCGAAACTGGCCTTTTCAAACAGTTCCATGTATGCATAGCATTTTCCGTCAGCCGCCTCAAAATCGGTGTTTATATTACGTATAACGTTTATGGAATTGGTGCGTTTAATTTTGCCGTTGGCATCACTATTTAACAGTAGACCCCAATGAAGCGCAGCGACCATTTCAAACTAGATCATAGTATAAACTAGCAATATATGACTATTCACCGATGCCGCCGTTGGCTTTTTGCATAGATCTCCTTCGGTGCGATGACCTCAAATCGAAACGTAGGAGTCATTTCACACATCTTGAATAGGGCAGCGTTCGGTATGCCCCTACGATCCTCAACATCTAAGCGATTACCTGTCGGTTCAGTTTTGAAGGTCTGTTTCAACGAAAGACGTTTTTCGTGCGAAGATCTTTTACCCTTTACATATTGAGCACTGCACCGAAAAAGAAGTGTTCCAGAAGGAGTGTCCTAGAAGAGTTCCATAGAACAGCACTAGTAGGAGTCATTATGCAATCGTCTGTATCCTGGTATCGAGATGATACTCATACAATGGCTATTCACTAACTTGATTCATGTTTTGAGAACGGGTAAATTTGGACCCACTGCAGCGGGCTATTGCGCGGAGAAATGATCATTAATAAAAGAACGTTAACTAATGTGCACCATATGCTTGAAAGATAAAATAATTTGAGAGAAACGGACGGATGGTAACGAAAAAAAGGAACAGGAAAAAAATATGCGATATGTAACGTAAACAGCCACCGCAATCTTTGACGGGGCAGATCCGCTAAAGTGGAACCATCCGTATGAGACACATCGACATAAGATGCGCAAATTATGGGACACGACAACTAAGCTGAGAATGCAATAATATCAATGGCACGGCGAAGATATGGCGAAAACCTTTGACTGAGACTCAGTAAAAACAATTGTCTGATGTAGTATGTGGAGCGACCTTTATTTGCTTATTAAGAAGCCAGTGTATTCAATACAGAGGTCGTGGGTCGATACGAAATATCAATTGCCGCAGCTCCAGATATCATGCGAAAAGCCCCAAAAGGGATTACCTATCCTCTAGTAAAGAAATGATCTGGCCTTGAACTCGACTGACACAGGAAGATGCGAGGGAAGGGATGCTCGCGTAAATTAGGAGCTTGAAAGGAACTCGTAATTAATATTTGTGAAGGAAATGATTGCAGGCAGAAGACGTATGCATACCTACCACTGGAGTCGAATGATATTAGAAACAAGAGCCGTTCAAAATGTAGTTACCTATTATAGGACATCTGGTCATACTTATCCACGTAAATGTCTGCTTATTTGAGAACTATACTGAAAATGACTGTGTTACAATAGTTGCACGGAAAGTCGCTACCAGCCCTTTGACTTTGCCGATGCTAACACGCCGCATCTTTTGGTCAGATATTCCAGTTTTTTGAGGTCAGTGCCTTAACTCGGTGAGACGTCTCAATTTCTTTAAATATTATAGACTCAGCGATTAGGTTAAAATCATTCTGACATAGGGGACTATGTACACTTACGATAGAGAGTTGGACATTAAGCTGAAAAACTTGTTTAAGTATTTAACACAGGGCTCGGATGTTATTTTCGCGAATGTTTGTCGTCCGGACGCGAGAACGGTCCGCTTAATTTGGTGAATGTGGTATTATTAACACTTTTAGTCCTTCATAACAAGCTGGCAATTTACTTAAGCCGTTACGTCTCTTTGTTTATAAAGGCTTCGGATATGGGAATTTCAAATGTTGTAGACGCGATCTAATTTGCTAGGGAGAAGTTACGTAAATGGCAATGATTGTGAATCTTGACACATATTTACATGTGTGACGTTTATCAGAATGTTACAGAGGCTAGCTCATGAAAGGAAAACCTACCCATTTCAGGAGCTGCGAGGAAAACGCAGGAGCGGTAAACGTTCCTTTATCAACACTAGTTGGATAAGACATTAGAGAGTAAATTAAGATAAGAAGGTCTAGTGGGTATGATTTTATAACTATCTTGTGCATGATTTCACATAAATCAATCAATGAATAGTCGCTCAATCGCTCGATGGGATAAGGGTAGCATATTAAAAAAGGTAGGAAGATGGTTAGGCTTTGCCAGACCCCGCTGAAAGTTTTATTTATTTTACAACTCAATATTAGATAGTTACAATGACAACTCATAATGAAAATTTGAACAAAAAAATTGTAAAAGAACTGAAAAACGATAATTTTGAATTATTCACTTACTTATTTTGAAGTTTATAGTTTGAAAAGTATACCTTAATTACGTGTACGGTGCAAATACACGAAAGCATGAACGGGTATACAAAGGTGCTTTATTTAGCCATTTCGTCGTAGAATAAGATCTGATTAATCTTCCATAAACGTCCATAAAGCTATCTCATCATTTTCGTATCGATTGTTTCTCCGGTAGAGTCGCAGGAAATTTCGTCAAAGATGATTGGGTTGTTTGGTTCAAAGAGCAATAAAAACACTTGAGCATCCTGTTCACCGAAAGGAACAAATGAACCGTCGTTGCCAACTCGTAAACAACTACAGGCGTTAATAATCGCCAGGTTGTTATGATTATACACAGTAGTTTAAAAATATAGCATTTAATGGAACGCAACTTGTTCAAACTTCCCTGCAATCGAGCAAAAACAAGTTACATATACACGAATATCGATGCTCCAGTTTTACTACAGAAAAGGACAAGATAATGGTTCGTCTTTGTAGCGGCCCTGTTGATCGAAATTCTAACTAGATATAGTCTCCCGGAGACCCTTATGAAGTCTCAGCTGAAGACTGCTGACACTAGCTAAACATAATTGTCGACGAGGTAACTCTCTTGGCAAACACTTCCGTGTTGTCACGAAGCTACTGCGTTGAACCAAGCAGACAATATCCTCTAATATCCAACTTTGAAAAGGCCATTTAAGAATACGGCGCACCGTTTCGTGTCGTTTCCGAAACCTTTGTACAGTTATCTCGTCAGTATTCAGTTTAATCATAATTTTAAAAATCCTATTCATCTGTTGCCTAGAAGCCTTAATGAAAACTCTCAGCATATATATATGTATATATATATATGTATATATATATATATATATATATATATATAAGTTAGTCGAATAAAGTTGGTGTAGGTTCTGAGATATAGGAGAATAAGGCTGCGCATCCGTTTCTATCGATTTCTTAGCCTAGTCTATAGAGATCAAGACATAATTCAGTGCAACTCGTACCAGAACCACTGAGCTCAGTCAGTGAGCCTTTCAGAGCCTTTCCAGTATCCTTAGCATATGAGGCGTCCAGAAAATAATGGAGCTTGAAGAATGGCACAAGGATATTTGGACAAAGAAGTATCGAAAAGGTTCGTTTGTAGAGTTTCCTTCGTCGTCGAGGGTAAATAGATTAAGTGCATATAGAAAAGATATAATAGGAGAAAGGCAGCTTTCATCTGCTGACCGGGTTACCTTACGTGAGTTAATACAAAGAAAAAAAAGGATAAAAGTGTGTCTACAGTAAAGGTATAGTTTTACTCAATGGCTTTTCTTAAGTCTACTCATAGAGTGAATGCTAACCTTACAACTCGTACAAATATACTTACAGCTAAGCACAAAGGAAAAAAATCATAAGCCAAAAAATAGGTGGTCCTTTACCGGTAAGGCTGTTTGTCTTCTGATCGCGGTACGACTCTTGCAAAACGTATGCTTACATCTAACGTAGCTATTAGGATATTTTCTAGGCTCCTCTCGCCAAATCAGCTTTATTGATGCATTTGGCCGTCAACCATTTTTCGTGTATTGTACCTCGGCTCCTTTTGAAAGAACCTTGCCTTCCACGTTTCACTGAGAGTTACAACGCCAGCTCATCCCTCATCGCATCCTTTCAAATGCAATACTATTTAATGAACCCCGCTGCGCAGACTGGCTTTAAGGCATGCTTTGAAAGCGAGCAAAAAGGGTGCAAGATCGAAATTCATTTATATGTTTATGCATGTCTCTGCAATCACGCGAGTAAAGCTTGTGAAGTGATAAGCGTAACACCATATACTTATAGTGTTTTACAGTCATCAACGTTTGCCTATATTTAGAGAACAAATGTCTTTGTGACGAAGAAAAAAAAACACGATTTCTGCAAGTGACCATATGATATCAGTTGCTCACCACTTCTCTAGCACTTGCGTCTCCGTTCGGAGCAAACGGACCGCACATAGTTTTACCAGAGGATTTGTAGCGCCCCTAGATCATAGATTCTGTGATCAGAACGTGTCGATCATTATCGTCTTCAGGTAGCCTGCTTGATCGTATCCAGAGCAAAATAGATCAGCCGATTGCGCTCCTTATTGCTCATTTTCTGCTCTGCACGTCATACCTGCTTAGATAAATTTTGCAGACGGTTGTCATCTGTGCAGAATATACAAACCGTTTACGTTGTATTGCTTTTCGTATAAGCACAATGAAACATGTCGGACAGTCGAACTGTTTGTCTCTATATTCGGATGTCAGTATTATTTACATTGTTTTTCCCAAACGTATCCTGCGACATTTTCTCGAAAACGGCGTTTACGGTTAGCAGTCCACGGGTAATTCCTCTTTCTCAACCCATCTAAATATTATAACCTACTACGTATCCCAAAATAACTGAAATGAGAAATCGCACACACAAATGTCTTTTTTTTAGCGGCAAAAACCATCTGAACGTATCATTGGATTCATGTTTTGGATGAAGTGGATCACATTGTTTGTAACAATATTCGAGACGCCAACATGGGCGAATCATCCAAGACATCGTCCGCTATATAAGAGTACGTTAAGATACTTTACTTGGACTATGTCGCCTGTTCATTCCTATGAACTTTCAAAATTAACTATAAAAGAGGATTTAAATTTAACTATGTTTATTAATTAATAGAATTAAGCATATATGCACAGATTTTTGGATTTAAAGTTTGCGACGCTTTCGCAGCTATCCGAATCGAAGGATTCATCGTTACGATAAGAGAATAACTTTCTGTAATGTATTAATTGCCTAAGACAGCATAGCAACTGTTACAAAAAAAAAAAATAGAAAGCTGCAGCTTCGAGCTAATTTCGACCCATTTGGGTAACTTAATAAACAATGATCGGATGAAATAGCACAGAAACAGCCGTTTGTGAAGTCGATTATTATTAGTGAGCTCTTACTACACGCAAATTTGTATTCTTAATTACCCTCACGTTAGTGTTTAGCGAACTTCTGATGGCGTGGACATCTGTGGAACACCTATATACGTATAATAAAGTAGAAAAATATCTTTATTTTCGTTTATAATTTTGTGTTTTTTTTTCTAAGATGTGATTTTTTTCGTAAGCTCAGGCTAAGGAATTGATGCTAAGCTGGCCATCTTCGTTGTGTGTTGCTTCGAAATAGCGTTTCTTTGATAGTAACGATGAATTGGCCGCCATCATTGGCTCAAATATCAGCGTGCACATATTGCATATGGTTAGCATACAGTCTCTTAATTCCGCCGGAGAAACCCTAGGCAAGTCAAAGGCAAAACGCGTTCCGGCCGAACCTTGGGTTTTTAGTTCTGTATCTGAGAGATGATTTCGAACACTTCCATATCATATAGGAACAGTCGAAGACAGTGACAGTTCCTCATTGTTAATGTGATATTGTAAACCCAAACGATTCCGTTCAGGATATAAAAGGATAATAACAATTTCTAGGGCTCGCTATACTGGGTATGTGGTAAGAAGAAGAGAGTTTCCCCGTCGTTCTCTTCGACGCCAATAATCACGCTCAGTGTAATCGGCTAGACGTTCGAAGATCATTAGACTCCTTGATGCACATAAATAGTACTGGTCAGTAACACGAGAGATAGAGACACAATCCCGAGGCTTACATCCTGAATGAACCAGGAACAAATAGCGAAAATGAAATGATCAATTCAATTGGGCTTAGTATTCACAACCACTTAGTAGAAGAGTGTATCTCCGATGAATCTGAGAGATGTTTACACATATTTGTCCATTAGTCCGACCTGACGACTGAGCAGGTAATCAAAGCAGTCTTTAAATTTGTAAATTATTAATATAATTTCATATCGTATGCTGAATGAACTCGTTCGCCAAACTTCAACTGAGGCCATAACGATAGATGTTTACCCTCGGTACGTTAAATAAGATAACGTTTCCAGTTAAAGGAAATGCTTCGAATTTCAAGTCCGATAGTCAAGTCTCGCTTCAGATAACTGGCTCTCAACACGGAAAAAACGTCGACATCCTGTTTCGAACTACCAGTTCTTTTTCTGCAAGCAAAACTGTATTGCTTACTTTTGATCAGCCAGAAGAAACTTGGGCTTTGCGGAATCACTCAATAGGATCAGCTGAGGCACTGAACCTGATTGTTAACATAGTCTATACCTAAACTATTTTGAACTGACAAGTTTTTCTGAACATTGAACGATCGTCAATATTTACGCAGCGTATACTAAACAAATAAAGCATCGTCTATGAGGAACCGCGCCAGAAAGCACTGAGTTTCTGAAACCTCTATGGCTGAGCTTTCTGTCAGCAACGGCCCCAGTCAAAAGCTATGATGATTGCGGAAGGGATATTTCTTCTACTAATGTCTACGCGCGCTGTTGGCTTAGTTAGGTTCACGAGTTTACCGATCGACCAGCGAATAGTCGTTGACAAATGCCGATTTGCTAAAATGTTTCAAGCGACTTTTTTCACCAAACGAAAAATGATACCGCCGTATTTGAAGCTCACGTTTATTCGGCTTAACGCCCTGAGGCCCGTTCTCTACATCTTAAAATGCTCAGCGGCACCGAAGATGGTGTCGTATCGATTGCGGATGCTGGTGCACGATTAGTTTTCTTGTTGGTAGCTGTGAATGTGGTCTAAGTCAAAGATGGTGACAATATTTGGTGCAGCAGCGGAAGTATCAATAAATTATAGACGGTAATAGTTATATCTGCCACCTTCTCACTTCTTCACTTATAATTCGCAATGACACTGCCCTTGTGGTTATCTGGATTTCTGGTGCACTTCTAAAAAAAAAAACAGTTTCTGTTGGGTTCGTCTCTTTCAAAAACCACCAGATATGTCAAAACAAGGAAAGCTAATTCGCCCGATAACCATCCGACTCCATAATGACGTTCGCCCAACGAACCGACGCTACGGCCTTCCTCATTGAATCCACACGACCTCGTTTTGTATCGAAACACAGTACGACATGTTCAGCAAAACAGCTATACACTTACGTATATAATGTGGTGTTATATAACTTTTCAGTTAGGTCATTCGAAGCAATTCGGCGATATATTAAAGCAGGAATCATTAAAAGATCGCTCTGGGACATTAAGACCGCTGTCCAGAAAACCAAACGAGACAAAGTTAGATCTGCCCTTAGGAGCTTAATATTGACAACTGTAAATAAGTGATAACATCAGCGATAGTGCCACCCTGTCGTCAAACTATTGGATCCTTGTTACCAGTTGCTCAAGACAAGTTGACAGCCTTTTTCAAAATACCTCGACCTTAAGGCAGTCCTGTATCAGGTTTGATATTCGGCTGTTTTGGTTAGCGTCATCACATCTTATTCACTCCATCGTCAGCCCCCTAGGGAATATATAGTTTCATATTGTCTAATTGTCGTTGGGCGCTTATATCTTTTCAGGCACTTGCAGACATCACTAAACAGCCTACGCGGCCACGGTAGTTAGAACCGCTCTCGAATAAGAAAAGTTACACTTCATTTTGTATGTGTACATCGTATTTCTACGACTGATGCGCGTCAGCCATATGTGAGCACCCATCCAAACGAGATAATGATTGCCTCCGCCATGTAGCGTGTTCTACCGTGTGTAACAGCGTTAATGCCAATGCATTGAATCTGGGCTTTCGCTTTCTGGGCTAAGCAATACCAGCCGCAGATCACTAGTGATTCAACTATTTCTTAAACTGGCTTTTTCAGCACAATCGCTGAGTACAGAATTTCTGCGGTCAAAACTAATTTTCCATAGGTGTTTTTAAATTTAGTTGTCGTGTCTGAAGCCGTTCTCTCTTTGATTGTTGCGCCACAACGACCTCGCGGTCGAGAGCCAGTTTTTTTCTAGACCGATCCGACCGCACTAAATCACATTGGAATATATTTGGACTGTCCGGCTTGTGATCGATATCAGTATCATGTACAATAATACTACTTTCAACCATACCATGTTGAAATTTCCATTCAATTTCCGATCGAAACGTGTTTTAAGTGGGTTAAGTTCGAAATGTAGTCAAATAAACCTAGTGTTTATATGTCTTCAAAAC